>NC_141778.1:1153758-1420958 GCF_054643075.1 Acanthaster planci
AGTAATAACCTTGAACAGAAGAGTTCCTAGTCTTTCATGTGGCATCAAAGTTATATTAAGGTAAACTTGGCAAATTGTGCAAACTAGACACAAATCTAGGTAAAAAAAAAACCGATAATTTTTCGTAATCATACTTTGTCGCAAAATTGACATTTTCCACTTTCTTTGAATTTTTCCGGCAATCTATTTAACTGCACCAGAAGCCATTAAATATTACCATTTGATAGACTCTTGGCAATTCATTCACACACGAGGTCTTAAAGGGATATGACAGAGAGAGAGAGAGAGAGAGAGAGATGAGAGAGGAGAGAGAGAGAGAGAGAGAGAGAGAGAGAGAGAGAGAGAGAGAGAGAGAGAGAGAGAGAGAGAGAGAGAGAGAGAGAGAGAGAGAGAGAGCGAGAGAGAGAGAGAGCCCTGAGGTTGACTTCTGAAGCCTTTCCGTGAGTGGATATAGTCGCTGGGCAGTAGTGGCTCGAGATCAGGGTTTTCCTTCTCCTAGAAGGACTGCCTTCCCAGGCTAATGTCCGATGATGATGCGGAGGCAGCACAACGCCAACTACATCCGCGTTTCGAGACAGCAATGGGTCTACGACTCAATGCCAGCACGACAAAGGTCATGTACGTCGGAGACACTCCACATTCTGTCATCCACACAAAAACCAGCATTGCCCTTGCAGCCTGCGAGGACCTTTGTTACCTTAGTTGCAACGTGGTAGACAGTAGAAGCGCCGTTCAGCGGCGTCGACGGTTGGCCTGGATCGCTGCCCGAAAACTTACATCTATTTGGGACGGAGCAGCCTGCGACAGTGTCAAAATGCAGCTTTTTAAGTCAACAGTCAAGACAGTTCTGCTCTACAGCTGCGATGCCCTGGCGATCACTGAAACCGTGGCCAGGTGTCTTGGCGCTTTGCATCGTGCCCTCATACGCTACTGCCTCGGTGTGTATTTCCCGGTTCGGCTGTCCGCTCGCACACGGGTACTGAGCACCTGCCACCACCACCCTGCTAAGAAGCCGTTTTCGTCTAATCGGCCATGCCTTTTGAAGACCGGAGGTGCCTTTGGCTATCTTCTTGGACCTAAATAACCAAAGCTTTCTCCTTTATCTTTAAGTGTTACATTATGTACTTTGAACGAATCGCTTGCATACTCATACTGCCACTTTAACTAGTGAGAACATCACCATGGTAACAAGACCCATCCCTTGTAGACCGAACCAGAACGTTCATGAAGTTCTGCGGTTCGATCAGATCAGTCCAGATGGTGTATAGATTTAATTGACCTTGTGCATACAGGAGTTGACTCACCTAATAATTGTGTTTTCTTGGTATTAGTAGACCGCACATCAGTTTCTTGGCCTTGATTAATAGTTTGGTAATTCGAGATGAAAACTGAGCTTATTATAATATTAGAAGTTTACTGCTGTTGCCTTGTTGAGTGGATAAAATGTAAAATTTAAAGTATATGTAATTTTATCAGTATGTATTTCAGTTGGTTGATTTTAATAAAGATTTAAGTTTTGGGGGCTAGTCATTTTTATGTAAACATGTAGGAGTTTGTTTTAATTAATCAGAGTGGATTCCTCCCTTGACGTCGGTGCAGTAAGCATCCAACTTCCTCAAAGGGACGGAATTGCCCAAGCTAGAATTATCTGCATGAAGAAACCTATCCTCTCTTGCTGCATATACAAGAAGTCCGACGATACACGATCGTATCCCTCTATATGTATTTAATCCACATGTCGAGATCTCTTGATGTAAAACCCACCATCATTACGGGAGCTGGCCAGACAAGATTATGTCAATTACAGGTCACAAAAAATGAAATGCTTGTTTGCCGTGAATTTATTCTAGAAATAACAATAATAAGCCGTGTTTGGAGTCTACACAATCGGTGATCGTAATATATTTGCCCTGTCACAGCCTCGGCTGTCGTCGACGTAGTGTGGAGCTGGTCGCATACCAGGCCCAATCACTTATCCAGTTCGCGCCTTGATGTGTCACAAAAGGAATGTGCCACAGCCCACGGGTACTGGTTTATTACTGACAAACCATACAACTGCTGACCTTTATGTAAGCGCACCAGGACAACTCTGACATCCACAAATTTATGCTGAAAGTATAGTGAATCATTTTTTCTGCTTTAAATACTGTCTGACGCCGCTATACAGTTACAAATTGTGAAGAAAAACGCTAAGAAAAATGGATCCAGGAAATTTTTAAGGGGGTCAGGCCGGGGATTTTTTTTAATACCTCATTTGCGGACAAACGGAAACGATGATAATACAACACAAATGACGTACAGTTTTAATAGTGGTATAGGAGCACTTACTTTAGTCACTTTTGTATTTTCCCTCTTTTTTATCTGTATCTTTTTTTTCTTTTGGTCTCAGAGCAAGGGGGGTTTGGCCCCCAGACCCTCCCCTAGATTTGCGGCTAAGTACGGAAACTACACAATTACAATGTTTCTCAAAACCCTGAAATAGCTTCCATTCCTTCTGATTCGCGGGTTCGCTATCTGACCATATTTTCACGTTACCCTGAGAATATGGGGCTCCTTGTTGCGCCTCTCCGCTCAAATCCGCTCAGTTTTCAGGTTATGTAGTCTTCAGTTCATTTTCAAAAGTCCATTAAAAGTTCACACGTCATTCTTCGCAACGGGACAAATACTGCTTTTTACCAAATTTCTGACATTGTTTTAGATGCGAGCTCTTGCTCGTACTACAAAGTGTGAACTGTGATAACGTTTAAGATCTGATACATTTTACGTGTACTTGAGTTCAACTGGCAGATCAACTCTTTCAGACAGCAAAACATGGTTTTGGAATTTTTTCGACAGAATTAAAAGAGGGAGTGTACGCGTGCATTGTATTTATAACTTTAATAGCCTGCCAATCAGTGGCAATACATGCAGTTTGCACTTACGCGGGCCAAGGGTGAATAGATAAAGGTTATTACAAAGTCTAATACATGTACGCATATCCTGCACAGCAGTCGAGCAATGCTCGGATCGTATTCACACTGTGTTTTTCCTCCATGGTTCAACGTACAGAGTCTCTATGGCATGGTTGGTTGAATACGTGAGTTCAAGTGCATGATATCACCCAGCAGCAGTAGACTGCTACTTGGAAAACGTACAAAAAGTTACGTACATGTACAACTTGTGTAAAGACCTATATGTACATGCATGCAATACTACCTAGTTTATACACGTAGTCTCCAATCGCAAAAGTATTCAAAAATAATGCTTCCATGGAAAATCCACGAGAGAAACAAATAATGAAGGCACATAGTTTGCCCATGGGAACTGATTTTTCTTTCATGGGGAATCAAGGTCAAATCTTTCAACTTACCGTCGACTGGTGGGGATGGTTCCGGTTGCAGAGGAGGGAATCCTCCATCGTGGCTTGGCCATGACTGGGCCAAACTCCGCGTAACCAGAACAAGCAGAGGAAATAAAGCTGGCAGACACCACCACGACAGAAACTGTCTACCCATCTTGCGACCATCAACTCAAAATGAATGCTCGCTCTCGCGTGCCTGTTGCTATTTATGTACATGTATGATCATGAAACTGTAAGTGACAGCCGACCTCAGAGCGGTTAACGGTAATGCGAGAGGCATGGAACCAACCCATGGAGATTAATCGAAACACGAAACCAACCGCGAGGAAAACACGAACAGTTACTGTTGGCATAAGTCACATGTGACACTCGCTGAAAAGCAAGCGTCTGAAGCGAAACGGACGTGTACAAGGGAAACACACAGCACTATTACGTAATAGCTTAACTTGTTTGGTATGCGCGTGCGAGACTCTTGCCCGAGAAGTCCTTGAACGTCTTTGTGTCTGAGTCCAATGTTGTGTTTTGTTGGGGTTTTTTTTGGGGGGGGGGTATTTTAAAAGATATTTCGATGTTTTTTTAATTATGATAATGCTCACTTCTACGTTTATTTTTCATACATAGCCTAACTGCTGTTACAAATTTCTCTTCTTTGATGATTCGTAGCTGTGTTCATTACAGCGGTAAAGGGACTCAATTAAATTTGACTTCTAGTAGAAATCAACTCCCAGTTTAGTCCTTGGTGGAAACGTTCAGAAGTTTGAACTACAAGGTTCATGTACTACACCTATTTGCTACTGTGCCAAATCAGCAGGCGGATGATGCGGGCCAGTAATAAGTCAAATTTTATTCTCTGCAATAAGAGCATTTCGTGGCAGGTGGACTGGGTGGTTTGGAAGGAGGATAGAATCTAGAAGCAGAACTGACAGTTTGTATAAATTCAGACAAAACGGGGCCCTCCAAAAATTGCTCTGTTTTGCAATTAAGTGAAAGCATCAATTTTCTAAATGGCGGTGGGCCTCATGACTGTTTGAGGGGTGATTTTCTCTAGAGAGAAATATCTTCAAAAGTTATTGGTTAAGCACTGAAAAGGTTGCATCAATTCTAAAAGACGCTCAGTGACTTGAATTACCGTTTGTTATATTGTAATGACAATATGGGATTGTTAGAGAAGCACACACTTCATGGCAAATTGCAGGTTGGGACAGGAGTCATCCGATGTATGGCAGCAAACGTAATCTCCGACAAAGAACTTAGTCCTGCCTGCAGGTTGAGCTTTACAGAAATGTCGACAGTCAAAACATTTCAACAAAAAACAAAAGGGGTTTCCTAGATGAAATGTTCAGCCTTGGTGAAGTGGTCAAAATGTGACCCTGCTGTTATTGCAAAACAGTGCGCATCAATAAAGACGCTCAAGGAAACAGACGGCACAATAGATTTCAAGCTATTTTAGTCAAATACGAGCGATTCACAATAGTGCGCCACCAAGAGTTTGCAACGCATTGGCCAAGCAGAACGCGCGAAATTTGTCGACCCTTTCCAAACGCGCAATGGGTCAACAAATTCCGCGCATTGTGATTTGCCAACGCGTTGCAAACTCTTGGTGGCGCACTAATGTGAAACGGCCATATTGCATCAAACGTCAGACCAGTGTCAGCGACAGTTGAGAATAGAGACAGAGATCACAAATTGTTGGTTTTTGTTCTTGAGGCATGGTCTTCAGCATCCAATGTTTCCCCAAAAGAGTAAAATGCAGAAAAAGCCATATGTACAGTTAAAACAGGCATGTAATATCTGGGTTTTTATAATTCATATGCATTTGATTTATCTTAGAGATGGACCACCGGAAACCGTCATCAAAATTTTTGGCTGAATTTATTCATGCTTAATATATACTGCTTTTTATATTGCTTTTTATATTTCCACCAATGCAACTCCAATGGAGCTTTGCCTCAAAATTGCCGACAGAAGAGGGTACAAAAGGCATTTTGGCCAGTAAGATATTTAGGGAGTTTTTTGCTCACTTCGAAGCCCAAGAGTTTTTTACCATTAGGAAACTTTTGGATGTGCAAACTATTTAGTTTCTTCTTGGAGTTTGGAGTTTATCAATTTTGACATTGGGTGGCAGGCGGGTGACAAAAAGACTGTGGGAAGACTACTTGTACATGAAGCAAGTTGTAAGTTGTTGGGGCAAGGTGTGCTTTTGCAATAGGAATCATATACACTTAACAGTACAAAAGTCATGTGGTAACAACAACCCAAGAACTTATCATGGGCCATGCAGGGATTGGTGGGATATAGATCTTATAGGGTATTCGTTACTCACCAATGCCAGAATCACAAAAGCGTACCTTTCTTTCTGTGTATAATTGATTCAAACTGAGGAAAAGGCCCAAAATGCAATTTTCGGTTTTGTGAAAAATAACCATATTTGAGGCAATATCATAGCAGGACAGAATTGCCCAAGATTTTCTCACCACATCTGAAAAGAATAATGTTGGCCCTAATCACAACCAAAAGGAAAATATGCTGAGACGCATGGCAAGTTGACGTTTTGTGGGGCAAAAAATGTCAATACTGCATTTTTTAAAAACACACTTCAATGCAAGCTGACAAAAGAGCATAAGGGTGACACTTAAAGCCATAATTGTTTCTCTCAAGCAGAAGCAAGAATGATTTATGTGGATCTGTGAAATATTTTTGCATTTTGGTTAGGTGGACTTATAAATGTAAGCTAAAAACCATTTTTTTTCAGAGCCCTACATCGGCCTAAAATGCCAAAAAGCACAAACGGAAGTGTTTCCATGGCAACGGACTACGTCTGGATTTGGAATGTCTATTTTGTTTACTTGCACCCTGATTCCAGTCGTCCTACAAAGTATGAAAAAAAATTGTCCGCGGACACGTAAACGACCGTCTTAAAACCTGCCGCCAGGACGACAGTATAAAACCCAGGTACAAATATTATAAGAGTCGAAGCTGGACGCAGTTGGGATTTTATTTTGTAAAATTCCAAATTGAACTTGGGTCCAGGTGGATGAAAATGAAGTGATCTGGCTGCAATTTGGAGTTGATTCCACTAGGCATGTACAAACGATGCGCTGAAACTGAACGGTTTGATGAAATTCAAATTTACATTAATGGACAAGAGATTTTAAGACCGTCAGAGTCTTGAGGTTGTGCCTTCTTTGACAATGAAAAAGTACAATGGCTTTGAGTTTTTCAAAATGCACAAAGTAATTTTAGGAACGTGCTTTGCCATGGATGGAGTGGAACATATGGAATAGTACACCATCCACAGATGGAATAAGGATGGAATATCAATCCATATCTGTTTTTGTGGGTGTCTGTTTTCAAGCGCCAATACACGTGCTTCCGACTCATGCATCTTCCTGGTTACACGTCGGGCCCCGTTTGTATGTGCGTGGTTGAAAACAATAAATCTGTTACCAAGGACTGTCGCAAACGGAACTTGCACAAGTCACATCACAAGTAGGCAAACGGTCTCTCCATCACGGGCCTGTCCAGCTTATTTCGATAAAACCAGAACATGTAATTATTTTCACTAACTTTTGTTTGAGTGAATTAAGTCGTCAAGCGAGCTCCAATTTGCCAGAGGTGCCTTGGTTCACAATCGGTAGACCCCTGGGCCGACTGGGCTGCCAGTTTAGCCACCGGGAGCCACTTCACGGAACCCTTCTAATATTCCTAACACTCGTTGCCCGTCGTGACGTCACTCACCTAAGCCGGACACGGGAACACTGCCAGTGTGTTTTTACATTTCAGGCGCTTGTTTCCGCTAAATTTTCTTGGGCGTTCCATCCAGTGTCCTTCACATCACGTTCAGTATGATCGACAAACCACTCTATACACGACATCTGTACGTACAGTCAACGACTTTCTTCTCTTGCGGTTAACGTTCACACGCCATCTCTGTCAGCTATAAAAGTTAGCAGCTGCAGAACTTCAGTTCATTAAACATGAACTTGTCGTCATTATCCAACATCTAATACACGAATTTGCTTTGGCTACTAAAATTCAGAGTTCCTTCTTTGGTGACTTGGACGCACTCGTGTATAGGCCAGTAATTACTTCCACAAGTTTTGTCCATCTGCTCTTTATCTGCAAAAGAATAAAACAACTTCACTTGCTGGGTCAAGTCTTCTAACCTACTACAGAAAAGTACGCAGCTCACACAATGCGATTAGGAGCATTTTCGGCAATCCTTTATGGGTTTCCAATGGCGGTTCTACTTGTTCAGTGTGCGGTGTTAACGACGGCTCAGATACTGTCAGGTCCTTCGACGCCAAGGGGCCCATCGCGCCGTGGAAGTCCTGCCATCCGCGGTGACCTGGGGCCGCCAGGAACCAGGACAGCTATTCCAATCGATGGTAAGCAAATTACACCATCTACTTGCAAGTTCAAGATTGTATCCATGAGTGTTCGTTCTTCTGCACTAGCAACATAAAGACTGCCTGTCAAATCGATGGTCGACAAATGAACGATTTTGAATCCTTTCCATTTTTGCCCACAAACACCAACATTTTAGGCTGAATGATGGCGAAAATTAGTGGACATTAACCAAGGAGGCTGCCTACATTTCAAGACACCTAGACCTAGTACGAGATATCCAGGGCAGATCCATGCTGGCCAGGCAGACATTGGCTCAAAGGCGGGGTTTATTTTCTAGTTCTCAGAGAGGGGGATTACTTACAACATTATTATTCTTCCATATTTTTATTACTATCATTCTGGTTTATTTCCACTTGATAGCAACCCAAAGGTTGAATTATGAAGTGATATGACAAAAATAATGAAATACATTTCAAAACACAGATTGCACAAGACACATACGAAAGCACTATATAATGTAAAACGGTCCGTGAATAAAAGACAGGTTTAAGAAAGCTACAGACAACAGTACAAATATACAAAGAAAGAAAATTGACGTATAATTTTAATTATATTTAAATTAATATGTTTAGAGACATCAGTGTACAAATCGCACAGGCTGCTGTCTAAAGAAAGATCAAGCTTTGAGTGCATCATTCAGCAATCTGGCCAAGTATGGGATGAGACTGTTACGAAATGTAGTTGTAGAGCCTTGATGGTTGTCGAAAATGGGCAATGATCTTAAAGTCATGAAATAACATCTACTAGATTTTGGGATACAGTCAGAGAACTTTTTCGAACGATAAGTGTTAAGAACAAATTAAGAACACAAGTTTTTCCTTCTTTCGTTCTTTCACACGTGCTTTTGCTGTCGTGTAAATGTTGACGTCCAGACAGATTTATCTCCCAGGCAGATCCGCCAGCCTCAGTGTTTTGGGCTTGTCATACAACGACTTTCAGAAATATATTTGGACAACGTATAGCCAAGCATCCAACGCGGAAACATTCTTCATGAAAGTTCCAATTTTGTCATACATAACTGAGGAAATACACGCACAGATTTTCGATTATATTTCAAAGACGGAGAGTAATGACAAAAATGCAATTTCATAACTGTCGGCCGGTGTTGCACCAGAGAAGATAATTATAATCGGCAATCATTCATGAATCTTCCAGAAGACACAGTTTTGAATAATTGGGTTATCGATCCAACCGCAAGACCTACCGTTATGTCCACTGTTGTTCACTTCCATATCCGCTTGCCATGGGTTGTAATTTCATAGTCCAAAAACTCACTTCCTGCACAAAGCCCTAATGCCATTTCCCCTTCAAAAAACTTCCGTGCCATTTGCAAACGCGGCCCGCTTTCCGCGTGTTTAAAAGCATAGCCAAGGCCACAGCTTAGCATGCACAAAGTAATGATCTATTCATATGTATTCTGGGTGGTTTTTTTCCTGAAAATTGGTCAGACAGGGATCGATATCATGGGCTGAAAAACTGGAGAACAATTGGTTTCAGGTTTGTCGATCCCAGGAAATATAAAAACTGGATTATCATCAATCCTTTTGGGTGTTACATGCACTTCAACTTATTGTTTAACGGAATCCTACTGTCCTAATTACACCTTATTTGCAAATTGTTAGTTTACTTTCTCCCTTTAAATTCATTGGTTTACAGTTACGACCATCACGATAAATGACACCACGGTGGGCTTGTGCAAATACAAGCACTTCTGCCGTAGCCTTGGGTGTCAGTCACGAAACGACACACGGCCCTCACTTTGTCATTGTGATCCAGAGTGCGTCATATATGACGACTGTTGCTACGACTACACGGAGACATGTGGTCGGGAATCCCAAGAAGCCGATTCTTTGTGGCAAAACGAAACACAAAAAGAGGTTAGTCAATTGAACAAATTAAATTTTCATCCAACTGGAAATTCCTTTCGTCATAATGAGGTAGGAATTTTTCTTCATGAAATATGGGATATTCTGCGGAGAATTTATTTCAATCTCGAAAATTCCTATGTTATTCTTCAAGGGTAACTAACTTTGGCTGATATGCTTTTATTTATTCAACCTCAGATGGAGAATCTATCCTGTGTTTCTCCAAACAAAAACGCGGAAAGCTACTACCTCGTCAGCACTTGTCCTAGCGATACTACCGACATCCAGACGGCTGTTCTATGTCGGAATCCAGACCCTCACGATAGCTTGTCTGTGATTCCTTCCTACAGCCAAAACAGCAGAAGGCATTTCAAGAATATCTACTGCGCCCTCTGTCATGGGGAAGCACTAACGGACTTGGTCGCTTGGGAAATTGTCGTGGAATGCCGAACTTTACTCTTAAACCGCAGAGCAACCTCACTCTTGCAAACCTCAATCTCAAATGTCCGAAGAGTAGAAAGAGAACTAGGTTGTGATATAATGATCCAACCCCCGAATAGGGACGAGGTAACTGTGCGGCCACGACACTGTTACTCGGATGTTATACGGCATTGCGTGGCGCCTCAACTCCGTGAGGCTTGCGAGGCATACACGGCATACACGACGGTGGCTGGTCCAGGCCCAAACAGTAATAACGTGTTCCAGAATCCACACTGTGCCCTGTGTAACGTACCCAACGGGCCCGACAGGTTAGACTACGCCACAGACTGTCGGCAAGAGTTAACATTACCGGTCTTTTATCCAAATGTACCGGTTGGTACGTTTCCACCGAGACCTAGACCGGGACGACCGGGTGAGCCGGATGAAGGAGGAGACAAGGGTTCACCAGGCATTCCAGGTGTAGGAGGTCCAACTGAACCGGATCGTCCCATTGAACCACCACCACCAGAAGAAATACCCCCCATCTCAGTCCTCTTTGATTTCCGCTCCGATAGCAGAGTGAAGATAGTTCGAAATAGGGAGGTATTGGTGTCAGAGATAGTCCAATGTCCTCCAAATGAAGTCTACGATCCTTTTATTTCAAGTTGTCGTAGATTGTCCTGCCCAGATGGCTATCTTCTTAAGGATAACAAGTGTGCCCCCGACTTTAAGACCTTGGGAAAGGCTTGTGATGGGGACAGTGGAGGTGACGGTGACATTGTCATGGAAGTGTCAGTCAGTTTGGAGGAGCATTGTCAGGACAGTCTGTTAAATGGTGGGGATTCCCTCCTAACTGGAGACTTGCAGCTGTGTCTTGAAGAATTCCTTGGACTTGAGCAACGATCCTTACAATTTGGATCTTCCACTCCAGCACTGGCCAATGTAACCCCTGTACCGACTTTCAATTGCACTAGTACTGCCCAGTATTCTTTCTCTGTCAACACAACTGGGGAAACATTGATGGACTTTCGTGGCATCTCCAAATTATCTCTTCCAGATTCGTCACTTTGCCAAACAATCGCCTCCCGCGAGACATGGTTTATAGAGTTCCGCCAGACTTGTCAAAGCCTTCCTATAGACAAATGTACCGGGATCTGGCTTAACGACACTACCTTTTCCATTCCTGCCGAAAATGGTACAACGCTGATCTACATTAATGCATCTGAATCTTGGTTCACTTTGAATCAAACAATAATACGGGCCAACTTCCAAAGAAGGGAAGATGTGTTCGAGCAATTCACTGATATCCAGATCTGTGCTGAACCAAAGTTAACCTGCCCTCGCGTGAGACTAAACTCAACACTTTTCGAAGCAGATGAAAATAACCCAGGCTCAATCATTTACACGCCGATAGGAAAACTTTTTCAGATGGACGAGTTCATCAGAACAGAAAATGGAGACATAGAGGTGTGCTCTTTTTATGAAATTAACGGCACTAGAAACGGCACCAAGACAGCGACTTTCTTAGTGTTTTCACAAGCTCAAACGGTTCTAAGTCTGATTGCCAACATCATCTCCATGACAGCAGCATTAGTTACTTTCACTACATACTGCTTCTTCAAGGAGCTCCGAAAGCGCATCAGTCTGGCAATCATGTCTCTTGTTGCCTGTCTCTTTCTGGCGCAGCTCCTCCTTCTTGTCAGTGGCTCTGCAACGAGCAACCCGCCAGCTTGCACCACGGTGGCTGTCCTCGGTCACTTCTTGTGGCTGGCAACGGTACTCTGGACGGGAGTCTTGGCTTTTGCTCTGAACCGAGTTTTTGTTTCCATCTCTAAAATCCGGAGACTTGACGTCGATTTGAGAGTTTACTTTTCTCAGGGGATCTTCGTGTTTGGAGGAGCCTTTCTTGTAGTTCTCCCATGCTTGGTGATCCACCTGTGTGACTGCACAGATATTCCCCTCTCGTACGGTAATGAGAATGTCTGTTGGATCGGCAATAATAACGTCAATCTGGTAGCCTTTGGTGTTCCCATAGGCTTGACGGTGCTTGTGAATAGTGTTCTGTTTATCTTAACTATCCACGGGATGCGTAATTCAAAGAAGATGACCAATGTAGTCACGGAAAAGACAGAACTGCAAAAGTTGAAACAAGAGCTGGTCGTGTACATAAGGGTAAGTACTGATGAGGACAGACGTCAAAATTTCACTAAAGGCAGATACATTATAAAACACAAGGCAACTCACTGTTGTACTTATCTTTGAAAGCAAGATAGATTACCATGCGGCACTCGAGCTTACAATCCAAATAAGTCTTTTTTAATACAGTTGAACCTCGTTAATAAGGGCAATACAAATATTCTGTTTGTAACAAGGAATTTCTCAGTCTCGGTCCTTTGTTCTTCATTGTTTGCATTCTTGACAATAACAGCGTGGTTACTCTTTTAACAAGGTAATCTGTACAGGTTCGAAGGACCTCGAATTAACGAGTTCGACTGTACACTCCTCTGTAAGACCCGACATGGATTACGGAAAGGTTTATTAATCAACTCACTTGTCCCATTTACAGTCGGTAAATTACTGTAAAATCGTTTCATCAAAACTGACTAGTGAGGCCTGTACCTGAAATTTGACGTTCCTACAATGCACTGCTAGTCATGCAAACGTGACTTTACTCTCCGTCTATCCCGGTCTGCAAAACCTATATTCACAGAACAGGTTGAAACAAATAGGGCCTACTGCCTCCAGTCCTTGGAGATAGGTAAGAATATCTTATTTTCCATTTTACCCGATAGATCTCCAGCCTGATGGGTTTCACGTGGATCTTCGGCTTTGTAGCGGCATTCACCGACGTCGTCGCTCTCTGGTACATCTTTATCATCCTCAACTC
Organism: Acanthaster planci; assembly: GCF_054643075.1. Classification (NCBI taxonomy): domain Eukaryota; kingdom Metazoa; phylum Echinodermata; class Asteroidea; order Valvatida; family Acanthasteridae; genus Acanthaster; species Acanthaster planci. The sequence continues at coordinate 1,166,681 of NC_141778.1, forward strand.
CTGCCAGGGTCTTCTCATCTTCCTCTCGTTCATCTGCAACAAGAGAGTCTGGCGTCTCTGGACGAACCTCCTCTGCGGTGGTAGACAGAGGCCGACAGGGGCGGGCCGCACGTCCACGACACCGTCATCTCAACAGATGACACTGAAGCCGAAAAGTACAGGCACTTTGATGTCAAGTGCCAGTCAAGTTTAGCAACGACGGAAGTTTCATCAACTCCGTAACTTTAGCCGTGATAGAAATCCCCGAAAAAACCATCAGCTCTGGTGGAAGTGACGTCCATGAGGTCAACCTTGTAAACAGAGTTTTAATATTTTATATTTTCATGTCAATTACACTATTGGCCCGGACTTAAATGGAAGTCGGATCGGGACTTCGCTTGATCCGTCGGATTTCAGCTTTTTCAGACAAACACTTAAGGGATCCATGCAGTGACTTTTTCTTAGACTCACTTTTTGTACATGTAAATCCTTTTAAATTCTTTTTCAATATATGAAAACTATTTGAAATCCTTTTGAAGTTAAGTATACTGAAAAGTGCACTTTTTAACATTAAAACGATTTTCAAGACAAACTGATAAATGATGCACTGTTGCGGTAAGGTAAACTCCAACAGCTTATGTTTCCATGTTCGAAGTTTGAACCTTATATTTGCTCTTGGGAAACATTTCCGAGAAATAGTTGACCAGTGGGTTATTGCCATATACTTACATAATAAATTGTTCAAGTTAAAATGTACAACAGCAAACTACAGCAAATTCCAAAAGCATTTTGTGCACAAATTAATACTGACGTTGAGTGCCTGGGATTTCATCACAGTTTCACACATGAATGCTAATTCACATTAGCATAACTTGAATCAGAAAAGCCCCAAAATACACTTTGAAATATCAAACAGACCATAAAAATAAGGTTAATTGAAACACAAAGGTACAATTTTAAGGGTTCAAAGTAAATTGTGTTGCGTGGTCCTTTTAAGCTTAAGCTATAATACAGGACCCTGCACAAGAACAACTTGCCTCCAATCCTACATCCAATGCTCTTGGTTTGGATCAAGACAAGGTCGAACTGTATCGCTGTCAAATAAGGGCTAAAACGTACTAAGTAACGACACACCCTTTGATTGAGATTTAGAATTCGAATTAACATTCCAATTTCAAAAGTCTTTCCTCCGTTTCCTTTAAGCCATAGGCCTATCTGTTGCCTTCAAGAGAGCGTGTGATAGTGTGCAAATTCATAATGTAAAGAAAATTGTATCAATAATTGTAAATTACCACATACCACTGTAATCCAGTTTTCGTTGTTAAACAGCCTCTGTAGCGTACATAAGCGATCAGCAGGGCAGATGATCAGCTGCATCCCGACTTTATCTGCAATAGTCTACAACAGATGGAGCACACTCACTTGTGCTTGCTTACAGCTGACGCGCGCGTTCAATTAAGGACGTCCCCATTGGTCGAAGAGACTTGTAAACGCGCGAATATTACTTATACATGAGTGTAATGTCGCTACAATGATGGCGTCTAATATGAACCAGTCCGGTATTCACCCATAGAACTATATGGGTGCTTTCGATTAGCTTACACGTGAAAGTCAAACTTACACGAAAGCATTCGTTTAGCCATCACGTGATCTTCGTGCCTGCTCTGGTGTCAGCCGCCACTACCCCGGCTGGCGAGCGGGTCTCCGGAGGCTGCTCGAGTGTAATGACGTCACGGATTTACAGTTCGTGCATGAGCATGATGGAACGTGGCGGGGACTTGACCTTTTTCCCAGAATGCCTTGGCGAATACACTGCAGCGTTCGATTAGCCTCATTTCGAGGCTTCCCTTGTGTGGCCCCTTGTGGCACTATCAGGCTATTGCGCTTGAAACCTCAAAATCAGGAAGTAAAAAAAAACAGTTGAAGCCTCAGACGGAGCCTATTCGAAAACGGCCCAGTCTTGCGCCTATCCGCCCTTAGCTGAAGTACACCCCCAACTTTGGAGAAAGAAAGACAGGCGGTTACAAGCGGGTTCTTGCAGGCGTTCTGCTTGAACGTTAAGCCCATACATTCCAGAATAAATTCGTTACGCGTACTCAGTGTGCTCCACGTCAAACGCTCATTAAACTTGATCGCCTATGTGGTTAGTTGGTACCACAGATATATAAACGCATTGACCGCCAGGTCCCATTCAAAACTACAGGGGTTTTTCGTGATCTGCGCGGTGTATTAATTTTGTTCGAGTTTCACACACGCGCAGGTATCCACGAGGTTCCAAGTTGTTCGTGCGTAATGGGACAATTTTACGCGCCCAGTGTCACCTCTAGCTGTACCACAGAGATCGGGGGGGGGGGGGGACGGAAGGGGTTTGCGCGTGCGTACAACGGCCTGTGTGCCTATTCCATTCATCAAAACGGTGTGTTCATAAGGAACTGTATCGTTTAATGCTACAGTCTCCAGTGTTTCTATTATCTACATGAACAAGCAGTTTTCTATATGTAGGCCTACACCAGTCCTTTGTTTCATGGAGATTCTAGAAAAGGATTCCCATTTTTGCTTCTCGGTCCTGCTGTGAATCATGTATGCGAACACGTTTATAATGCACACTGGGCCGTGATCTCCTCGAATTGACACCCCTGACATCTATGCATAACGACGATTTAATTTGTAAAACTCCCACTTTCAACATTGATTTTTTCCCTGAAATATATGTGTAAAGGCCTCACCTTCAGACTACAGTCGTTTAAAGGAAATCCTTGTCTTCAACATGACCCTTTTTCCGCACCGTTATAAAAAAACGAGTGATGCGTCCCATTCAAATTTTGTCCATTGAGTTTGGTACGCGTACGCGTCAAATATTTTTACGTTCGATCAAAACTTATAGCGCGTGGAGATGCAACGCGCACAACCGACCAACGCCACAGAAACTCGTGCAACAAAGTTGGAACCAAAGATTGTATAGCGCCGCGCAGCGGCGCAAGATGGGCAACTCTCCACTGAATCGCGGCGCTATACAATCTTTGGTTGGAACGGCACGTTCAAAAAAGAATAGCAAGTAAACAAAATGAAACAAAATGTTTACCCTAAAGACAGGTTTCATCTCGAAAATTACCTTTTCTGACAAATGAACGTCCTGCATAAGAAATGTATGATACTACGGGTTTAAATACTTGGACTCACACTTGAAATTATCAATTATTGCCAGCTGTTCGTGGTTTCAAAGACTCATTATGGTCCATCTTCACGTCACGCAGCTAAGAAACAAAGGATGTGCTCGCCATCGCCGCGCAAGGCTGAATGAGAAGAGTTTGAACGTAGGAGGCGCTTGTCGCACAACACTCTCCCCCCCCGACAGAGATCATATTGAAGTTCTACTTATGATCTCTCCCATTTCCACATATGATCTCTATTGTTCCAAAGGCACACTCTAAAAACTCCAGGGTTAGATTGGCCCAGAATAAGGTCCCATTCGGCATGGCCCTTTTCCGGAACAAATGACCAAGAAAGGGTCAAATATGACCCGAAAGGGTGTCATATTTTGACCCAGAAAAGGGTCACGCCGAATGGGACCCAATTCTGGGTCAATCTGACCCGGGATTTTTTAGAGTGCAACGCGTAGACCATAACCGTGATTTTGAAAAGTATGGGCCAACTATGGGCGAAACGACGGATGGCAGGGCGTTCGGTGGGCATTACAACATGGCATGTGCACAGGCAACATGAGACTGAAACACCTGGCGCTTCATCATTGACTTCTCCGGTAGTTGAAGTAGCTTGTACTCACGGCAGTACACCAACCACGCATTCACGATGGCCATCATGAGAGTCTGCCAAAACAAGTACATGTACCAGCGCCGTGACTTCAACCGAAACCTGTACTTGGCCAGGTGGCTGTTCATCAAGTCAATGCCGCCCATGAATTTATTATACGCCTTGATGATGGCTGGGCGTTCAACTTCCCGGTGGTCTTTTGCAGCAGAGTCCCATCGGCGAACGGTGTCAATTGGCTCAATACCTGTGTACGTCGACAGGAGAGTTACAGCTTTGTTATCAACCCATCTCACTGCTATGGTGTTGTGGCTGTCTTCAACGCAATGGTCGTATGTTCCCCTTTCCTCCTTACGCAGCTTCTTTTCATCTTCCAGCTTGCAGCCAGAGATTCGATTCTTGCGAACTGTGCCGACATAGTGCATTCCCAGCTCTTTGTTTTTTACAAGGAGGGGAACACCTGTGAAGAGGTTGTCAGCGAATATCTTGTAGTTGACATGCTGAGGTAGTGTGGCAGCAAGTTTCAAAACAACATCAGCACCTTGACCAAGTTCTGAGCGTTTGTCGTCACCTCCTTGGTATACGTCGAAGTCGTGAACCAAGCCATCAGTTCCAGCTCTCACTCAGATCTTGAATCCCCAGGGATGAGGCTTGTTCGCAGCATACTGCCTGATGCTGGCTGTCTTGCCTTTGTATTGTACTATTATCTCGTCGATGGAGTTATGCTCATGCGCCACTACTTTCAAGCAGTTTTTTTGCATCATATTTAGCCATGGACGGATTTTCCATAGCTTGTCAGCCTTCCTGCCCTCATCAGTCACTGCCAAATTATTGACAAAGTACAGTCAGTAAGTACTGGAATCGATTTCGACTCATGACTCCACTGACTGGTTCATGATTTGTCCCGTTCTCCCAGTAAGCACAACTCCAGCCATCTGAACGAATCCCATACGGTAGAACATTCCAATCAATTGCTCCAGCTCTTTCCGTGATAGATTTGCAACATGTCTATTCTTCTGAGCACTGTATTGGTTTGAGTATTCTACGACATGGTCCAACATGTTGTCAGTGATAAATCATTGGAAATACCCAAATGGTGTATCCAACTCCATTGAAGGAGGAACATCATCAGTTGGCCCAGTGAATGTTGCATCAGGTGCTATGAAAGTTTTTTCTCCCACCGATAGACTGGTGATGTCTTCTTAGCTTTTTTGGTGCAGACGTACTTGCGATGTTGACAAGTGGCTCGTCATCTGATTAACTGCAGCTTTCATGGCTGTAATCTGTGCCGACATCTGATGCACTCTTCAGCACTTCATCTGAATCGCTGTCATCTATTGACCCATCATCGCTCTCATCACAATCCAAAACTTGCAACACATTTTTTGCATGAAACCGGCCCCTTTGATGGGAAGCCATCCTCCTTTACAAAAAATCACTTTTATCACCAGCAATACTACTCGATGACATGAAGAAACATGAAATTGCAAGAACAGAACTGCAGGAGTTGAGCTGGCTAATGCATGCACATACATGTAAACTTATGTCTCAATAGTTGTAAGCCTACATGTAATTGGTTTCCCCACACTTCTCTCAGACTTTGTCCCAGTTCAAACACAAATCCCCTCCAAATTAAGGTAAAGAGAGGGAATTCCTGTGAAAGGTCATGACGTGTCAGTTGTACCTTAAACAACCTATAGAGGTCGCTATTTATGTTACATCGATGTAACTGTGGGCTTTGGTGGGCACTGGGAAGGAGTTTTGAAATATTTTTAATTAATTTTTTAAAAGCTGTTACAAATATGTCACATGGGGCTCCTCAGGGATTTAAAGTAGTACATCATCAAGCTCTTCCAGTTTTGTTAACGTTTTATTAGCGAAACACATTAAAACAGACGCAGTACTGGGAATGTTTTCTTCAACATCCATCACATCGAAGTGTTGGGAATGTTCGTCTTTACACAACACCACATCCATCAAATTGAAGTGTTCTGAATTAATTTTGGTAAAATTAGTGACATGGGTTTTTTTGTATGGTAAAGTACGCTTGGTTTTACATTCAACCGTTTACTCGAAAAATGGACATATCTTAAAGAACCAAACTCTGAATTCAGAAAATTTAAAGCAAAATGCATAAAATGTACGTAATATGTAGGGCCTACTACTTAACAACTACGAAAAATCCAATTTTATCCGAGAAATTCGTTCGTGCGTCCCTGGTATTTTCTGATCTATGTCATGGGTAAAAAAAACAAAACAAAACAAAAAAAGGTGAACAGAGAATTTTATGACCAACACAGTGGCCTACTCCTTGAAACCAAAGTATAAAAACTGTGCAGTGTTGCCAAAAACCAGACATTCTCCTTTGGCAAAGCTTTGTTCAAATAAATTACTTCGGCAAAAGTCATTGTTCCAATTGATTCAAAAACCAGAATTAGAAGCCATTATTCGGGTGGCATAACGCTGGTGATCAGGTAGGAGGTAATTAAACGCGCGTTACATACCTCGTCGACCGATAGGGTGTCGTGATTTGCCAAATGCACGCACGCGTCAAGCTGAAGAATGTGCGTGTGTGAGTTGCAACGCCCCCCAGTAATGGCATCTAATAACTGGATTGGTCTATAAACGTCAGTATTTCACTCCAACACTAACCACAAGTATGAGTGGTTGAAGAAAACAAACATTTCCAGAAAAATAAGAAATGCTGGCCTTAAGATGTTTAATAATAAGAGAAACACACGATACCGAGGTTTTTCCTCTTCCCAAGCAGAAAAAATAGAATAACATCGATATAAATGTATTAAAGAATTGTAATGCTGGGCTTAACCTACAACTCGCGTCGAGTTATGAGTTGCCATGCTACAAGCTTTGTCAGAATAAATTATTTCCCAAAGGTGAATATTGTGGCTTAAACGGTTGTACGTTAATAAACACGAATGAAGAAAATACGTATGTTTAAGTAAACTGAAATATGTTGACTTAAACACAGTCTCTTATAGCAAACACTTGGGAAAATACGAAAGCCCAAGATGTTTTCTTTCATTAAAACAATTCAAAGGCATTTTTAACACCCTGGTGAGTTGTCAAAATGATTAATGACAGCAAGTTACCATCTTGCTTGACCCTTGAATGTATTATTACTGTAAATAAAAGCATTCAAAAGTATACCTGTTTAATTACTGTCGGTGAATTTGTTACACACATCTTCATGTTCTGTTGCTGCTATATATATATTTAGGATAAAAGCTTTTTTCTGTGCTAATAATTCAAAGCTGCCGAACAATTCCTAATATAGGAAATATGATTAGCATATGTGGTCCTATCATGATGATATTAGAAATAATATCACAAGATTCCGCATTTAGTTAGGAAATTCCTTAGATATAAGGACAGCTATTTAATGGAATGGGCGGCCTGCTGCACCCATATTGGTCAAATACCCAGACCTCATCCAAAGAAGTTTTGATGGAAAAGACATATGCAGTGCATAATGGTAAGCAAGAGCATGGAGCTCCATGGAGAGAGTGAAAGAAACCCCTTGACAGGAGAACTAGAGGAAAACTAGACAGTCTTCTGTAAAGTAATAGGTTTGCTAGTCTCTGGATTTAAGATAGAAACCTTTGTTGTCTTTAATTGTTCAAAAAAGTCTTTTGTAGGAAACTAACTATGCTTGTCTGAGGATCTGTAAGGAAGAAACCATGAAAGGTCTTGGAGAATGATGGAGACCAATAAAGCCACCCTGGTTCTCAAACCACCCTAGAAGTAGGACTGTAGTGTTCCGCGTCGACGGATGTCACTGGTCCAGCAGTGGAAGCCACCTCCGTAAGAGTTGGCATAGCGCATGGAGGCCTTCACCGTCTTGATGCCTAACTTCTCAAACATCTTGATGGTGGGTGTCTCGTTGGCATCAACCATGACCCGGTCATGGTCCAACATCAGCACGTTCATGGACAGCCACTTGGAGCCCAGCCACATGGGGTGATCTGTTGTACAGCAAAAACATGACAATTCAAAGCAGATCCTGCAAGTGTTACCTCTAGCTGTACATTGAATTTACATCCCTTTGACTTGATTCCATTGAAGCTGTGTTCTTCGTAATCGAACCTTCTGGCTGAAGTACTAAAATATGACTAGTCTCTAAATAAATAACTTTAGAGACTAGCCCATCCTGCTCAATCAAAAACCTGGTATCAGTTCAGACCATACATACCGGCAGGTATGATAGGCCTGGCTGTTTCCACAACATCCCATCCTGCCTTCTTGAAGTAATCCAGTTGATGGCAACCACGCTCTGGGTTTGACAGGACAAGCCCTGGTCGCAGGAGCATAAAGGTGGCATCGATGTGCATGGGCCGAGGGTCCTCAAATGTCAGCAGATGGACGTTATACTCATTACCAAGGTGACGAGCCATCCACTGAATGCCAAGCATATTGGTCACCTGATGCAAGAATTGCATGAGATTCTGGTTCACCCACAAGCACTAATTTAATCTTCCAATGAGCCACCATGTTACCAGGCAAATTGTAGTTCTAACTGTCAAGCAGTCGAATTTCGAGCAGGCTGTGTACAACAATGGAGACTTCATGTCAAACAATGTAAGTTTTATAAGGCCTTCATGGCCTGAATACTTTTGAAAAGTTTGAGCAGCTGATAAAAGCTGGAACTCAATTCAATAAAAATAATGTACATCCACAAAAATTACAACACAACAAAATCAACTTCGGCAGGAAATGCATCCTTGAAAATTTCACATCTAAAGCAAGGAAACTCTGATAAGATTGCAAAATTTCAAAACTTACTGACTAGTTCCACTGTGAAATTCAAGCCATTCGACATACCGAATGCTAACGTGCCTGGAAACACTACAAGCTACCAATCCTTGGGGGAAAGGTTCTTGGAAAGACGACATGGCAAGGGGAGTAAATAAAGAGAAAGCAGAACCCACAAAATTATTTGTCAATGAAAGAAGGAAAAACAGTGCCAGGGATTAAATTGGATTTAATAAAATAATCCACTCATGAATGTTCCAGTCCTGACCTGTCCAGTTTTCTCGTTGCTGATTCAGGAGTTCTCCATGTTGTCTGAGTTTGGAGTTCAACTCTGTGTCAAGTTTGGGAATGTGGCCAAGTCAAGTCTCCACACTTGGAGTATACATGTCTGAAGTCAAGTCAGTCATACCAAAGCTCATGGTTTTAAGGTAAAAGTAAAGACTTCAGGTCTAAACTTCATTTTTCCATTTTCTTCAAGTCAGTCACAAGCTAATCACATCACGGTATCATGAGCAATCTTTCCATCAACCCTGAGACCAAGTCTACTAATCTCAAACATTCAAAAAAAGTTTCTGCACATCCTTTGTTGGTTCCATAAGACAGACATCCACCTCTGCATTGTCACACATATCATAAAAACCAGTGCAATAGCATATTTACAAACAACACATTTTATATAAATGATTAGCAGGCCTTTTAAACCATCAGACTAGCAAATACAATGTTAACAGAGGGCTCGCTTTCTCGAGGATTTGAGCGTGAGGTCATACTATCCGTTCCGAGCGGAACAAAAGAAGGCGTATTTTTGTGGTACTCACTGCATAGGTGTGCCATAAGGCACGCATGTATATGAGCGTTTGATGTGGAACACGCTGAGTACGCATAACAAATTTATTGTGGCATGTATGGTCTTTGCCTACACACAGAACGTGTGCAAGAACCCACTTCTAACCACCTGTCTTTCTTTCGCCAACTGGGGGTGCACTGCAGCTCGGAAGGGATAGTTTGGTATGGCCTTTTAGTACATGAGCATTTGTAAGTATGGCATAGATTTCAAGGCATTATATACATGTAGTGCATCATCCATTCTAGGATGTGACACACCGTCTGAATTACATGGAGATGGCTAGCACTGACTGTAATTTTTCACTAATGAGTTCAAACATACCTGACTTCTCTGTACAAAGATATCTCTTCCTGCTCTGACAAAATCAGCAGCATCAAAGCAGGGCTCAAACTCAGTGGTGAAGTGCCGTCCTTGGTGATGCTGATGGGTTCGTTCTTCATCTGAGAGGTCCATGACATCCTCGAGTGACACACCACCGGAAAAGACAGTTAACAATATGATGGGGTGGGAGAGGAGCTGGAGGGGTAACTTATTTCGTGGAATAATTGACAAGCCCTTTTGAGGTTCAAAGACTTCAAAGGTTAGCACTTGAGGAGAAAATGTTTCTCTGTCATGTGTGGCTGTGTGGGCCTGGTCTACTTTGCCCCGCCTCCAAATACTTGTATGGATAAATCATCCGACTGTGCAATTCATCAGACATGGGTGGATCAGAGGGTGTGGTCTACTTAGTCCCTACCTAATTAGGATACATGGTTGGTTTAACCCTCGCTGTACAGTTTGTCATGCATGAGTAGATTTGGGGTAAGGTCTAATGAGCTCCGTCTTGATAGTTAAAGATAAGTTTACAATTCAACAGACAGGGTTGGGTTGTTGGGTGTGGTCTATGATCTCCTTAGCTGCCTGCCTTTAAGATCTTTGGTGGAGAACCTTACCTTGCTGTACACTTCATAAAGCATGAATCTTTCTGGGAGGGAATGATACTAAGCCCTTCCTACTTGTAGATGTACTTGGGTGAAACCTTACCACATTGTAGAGTTCATCAGACATGAGTGGCTTTGGAGGTGTGGTCCATTTAGCTCCTGCCTTGAAGTATTCCTTGATCAGTTCCCGATAGGCGCGGTACTCAAAGAACCTGGACCGCCATGCCATTGGACACTCGATGATCTCTTCACCAACAATCAACAGAATATCACGAGGCATAGCACAGTACATGCCTGGAGCAAATGAAAACATTTAGTGAGGATGATGGGAAAAAATGGACGATGGTTGATAGATTGCCTGAATCCAAAATGCAAGTTTTTTATTTAAAAAAATGCAGAATATGGGCTCAAAAAATCCATCAGTTCAGAATATAATTGCATCTTCAAAAGCTTTAAGGTTTTAGAAGGACATATACAGCAAATTTGAGGAAGTGAATCCAATTTAATAATGGAGACATTGAAACAGAAACACTTTGAGTTTGATGATCTATCACAACAGAAAAGGCAAGCATTATTTATTGGTTCAAGGCTTGCATTAGTCTAGCTGTGTCAATCATAACGTGATCAGTGTATGGGAATACTGCTATTTAAATTTCACTCAAGTCGAGTCAATCATATCAAAATGACTCAAGTCCTTTGGGAGAATGCATCCCACCTCTTGAGCTAAAGTCTGGTGTCTTGTACTCATCGCTGAAGTCAATGGGATCAGGTCGTCGGACAATAATGCCCTCCTGGTTGAGTATGTTGCAGACTTCCTCAACCTCAGCTATGGCTTTTTCAGTGTGTTCTTTGGGCCACGGCTTGCCCTGATTCGCTTTGAAGAACTCCCAGTTATTTTGGTTGGCGGAAACCTCAAAGAGGAAATGGAATCATAACGTATGCATGAGACAGACAAAATTTGTCAGTTAATTTTGCTTCTTCACATCCTTGTCAATCTGTTTACAGCATATTTTCGAAAAAAAATTGGGAGTGTTTTTCTAAAACAAAAATTAGCTTTTATTAGCCTCCACAATTTCAAGAAATGCCTGCCAAAAATTGACAGACACTGTCGATATAGGAAATTATGCTAACGTCACACACTCACTTTCAATTCAGGGGTGAATGGGGGAACGATGCCATTCTCGATTCGGCCTACCACTACCTCCTCAAGGGGGTCCCACTCATTGTAGGAACAGACAGGGCTTGCCTTAGCTAGTTGCTCCTTGACTTGGTAGGCAGTGGGCATTGTCGATTCCAATCGCTGGCTGGATTGGAACTTGGCCATACCAACTGAAGATTCTGCTTGGGTCAACTGAGCAAGGTGAGAAACATTCAAAGAGAGCTCATAACACGGATGTTACAGACTAAGCTAACAAGATGCCAAAGTGGCACCAGACTAATGTACGTCTTCCTCACTTTGAGGCGAGTGTGCATTAATTGGGCACATCATAACATCCTATAATTGGTGGAAGAGACATATAACACATGCATACCCCCCCATGTGAGTGTGAAGTCATCAACAGTGATGGACTTTATCATTCTGGTTGCTGAATTACCATAGAGTTGAAAATGATCACACCTCTTCAGTTGTTTGCAACATATCCTGTCCACTGCAATTTTGACTAAAATTTTGTTTTTTTTTTTAAACTTCAAAAGAAATTACAGTTACATGTTTTTTTCTTGATGTATATTTCACAAAGTTACAGACCCAGTAAATTTCAATTTAGCAACAAGAGCCCGGTGATTACTATCCATGTCAAGAGCATTAGGGTACTAGGTCCAAAATGATGAGCATTTTTGGCTTGTTTGCAGATGTAAATTTGACCTATTTCTTAATCATTCAATATTTACAAGTTTTCAAAGTTATTCATTAAGAAAACAAAGCATAGAAATTGCTTAAATGAGTTTATTATAATTATTATTATTTCAGTTCCCAAGGTTCCTTTTTCTTCAAACACCAAAAACACCAACTGACTAAAAAATAGTTGTATCATTATGAATGGATGTCACCTGCACAAGGGTCTCTTCATATTAAGACATTTTCCTAGGGTCCTTGTTTACGGCAGACACAGACATACATGTACTGAAAACTGACCTTAATCTGAAATAAGTCTGATACACACTTGTACTTTGACCTCCCTTGAACACAGCAGGTGCATTAAAAATCCCATTATGTAACTAAGTGTCTAGGGCAAGGACCAGTTGACTATAACCCTGATAACAGATCTCCCTCACAATTAATTACAACCAAATTTTATCATGACCATAAACTATACTGGGTGAGCTGTCTATTAATACTTAATTATCCCCAGAACTGTGGGGTTAATTATTTACCACCAGAACTGTGGGGTTAATTATTTACCACCAGAACTGTGGGGTTAATTATTTACCACCAGAACTGTGGGGTCCAAGGTCTGTCCTGCTCCCCACAATAATTAATATTAACAATCATATGCTAAACATTACAAATGCTCAAAGGCGCATTACAGAATCAACTTCATAAGGAATTTAAAACCATAGAGATTATATAAAGTTACCTAAAATAAAGTAAGGGGAAAAATATATACAATCCAATCATATCTTGCCACTCACCAGCACCGAGATGGAATTTTATGGGTCTCAATTGGATTCCCCTCAAGGAGAACATACTTTTGACATTGTCCCTTCCCACATGAGTGGAGGTACCCATGTAAGCCCCATCTCTTCAATCACTTTGCAGTTACCCAATCCTTGTTTAAGGTTTCATCCTAATCCACATTCTTTTCTATTGAGACAGAGGATGAAGCCCCCAGACTAGAGACAGATTTATGAACTGGTAAATTTACTCAGTGGTCCATCCAGACAGTCTCCCTTTGTACACCCTCCACACTTTTTTGTCCACAGTTTTACAACCCTAACTTATAAATACTGCAACCAGCCAGCCTGCACCAAAATAATTAACCACTCTCCAGCTAACATTCAGTTTTTAGTAGCCTGGAATGTCTGCCACTGAGTGTCCTTCCGGCAGTAGAGAGGTCCGAAGATCGGTCCTTCTCGAACTCCTTCAACACCACACTGCCCATGACATTAGTTTGTGTTTTGGAATAGACCGTGTATCTTTTGTTCAGCATCGCCACCACGTGAATAATGTTTTCTTTTGAAATCCGAAATTTGCCTGGAACTAGTATAACAAGGCTACATGCACCCTGAAAAAAGTACATGTACATATGTTACACCCGGTGTTCGACGCTCACCTTAACCGAGTTGACTGCTCTGATGCCTCGAAGTCGAAGGCCGAGTTGCATGCTTCTAAGGAAAGCCATCTTTTAGAGAAGTTTCAATACAAAATATCTCTGAGAAGAAAAAAAATGAAAAAGCAAACTTCAGTCCAAATTTAAGGCAAACAGTTGGTCTGAGTTACTGAAGCTTTAAGACTCTACAAATCGCCTCTTTTATTACAATTATGGTCAAGACCAGGGGCGGGCGACCAACAGTCAAGAACGTGACGTCGTCTGTTGGGTATAGGCCCCTGGCCCCAATGTACAGTACATGTTGTACATGTCATGCATCTTGCAGCTTGACATATCAATATTCTCCGCGATCAACGCAATATCGCAAGTAGGCCTACGTCAAAACTAATCGAGAATCCAACATGATCATAGTTCCTTACAGTGCAGAAACAGTTCTCTCAGTACCAGCTCAATGGTATCAAGCAGGGTGAATGAATACTGCAATAGAGCGTCTAGCATGTGGGATCAGAAATGCGCCTGGACCGTCACCTGACAAATTTGACAATAGGTTTATTCCCTGTGACTTTAATATCATGCGATCCAGGAGACAAACAAAGTCTTGTACATTGACGACAAGTATGCAATGGTCGTGTATGGGCGGAGCAACCGTGACGAGCATGCTGTGCACGCGTGCATGAGGCGGACCTTGGTCGCGACGGTAATCTTTTTGACTAGTGGCAAGCCATGGAGAAATAAAACACACAAGCGAAGTTACAAAAGCTTCACGATCCTGGCAAACGTTCCCAGCCCCACATGTGAAGCAAGATTTGAGAAAGAGACCCCCCCCCCTTGTGTTGGTCATTGCTTCACTGGAATCTGAGGAATTCTTTTTTAGACATCAAGGGGGGGGGGTTTGGATAACATTTGTCTAGAGTGGGTATATCGATTGGACATGATTGACAGATGGTCGTAGGTCCGAGTTAGTATTGGGTCCGAGTTGGCATGGGTCCGAGTTGGTCCTGGGTCCGAGTTAGCATGGGTCCGAGTTGGAATGGGTCCGAGTTGGTTTGGGTCCGAGTTGACCTAATCCCGACATGTTGGGGGGGGGTACTCCTCCGTCTCATTTCTGACTGGATAGACAGCTCCAGTCTCGTATGTACTGACTGGTACTTAGGGGCTAGGATGTGTTGAGAGAAATTTACATTTCGTTTTTCCTTTTTCAGGACTCATTTTTCGACAAGTTTATCCGGATTTGGAAATTGTTGCATTACCGTAACTTTGTTGCTTATTATTTCTGTAAAATTTGAATAAATTGAAAGTAATCCGTTAATAAAATTGTTGCTACGTAATTAAGCAGCAAACTGAAAGGCCATTGTTTTTCCCCAATTGCACTGTTGGAAGTTTCTGTCACTTCGTGAAACTATGAAACGTATGTCATGAGAAAACGCAATAGTTACCTTTGAATACTTGCGCACGTATTCTTTTTCATAGATAGCGCACACGTCATAGGCCAACCCTGCTATCGAAGGGACTTTAATTAAGTTGTCACTTCGGCCCCCCCCCCGAAATTTCGGCATCTGAATCTTTTGCCAAGAACTGTATACATGTACATGTCAAAACCCTATAGACACTGTAGACTTTTGTTACCTAACACATCCCCAACAATAACCAACACAAAACGGGGACATTCTCTCCGTCCAATATCTTGATTCAAAATGCGGGGCTATGAATGTCCAGCAGCTGGTCTTCGCTTCCGGAGGCCGGTTTACGAAACGGTCACACCGAGCTTTATACTTGTTTCTGATTACAAAGAAAGTGAACAACATTTTGCTTCAAAACCATGTCAATTTATTTTTTGAGTCGAATGTAGAAAAGTGGCCAGAATTACGGAAAAGGTCAAGATAAAAAACTTGTCGATTTTCCAGGTTTTTGTACAGTGGCGTAGCTTGGGCGGTGCACCAGAATCACCTGACCTATCTCAACTTTTGACGAATGTGGGATTTTAGCATATTATTGTTATGCATGATGAAATCTTTATTTTCTGAACATTTAAAACTCATAGGTGCTCTGAAAAGCTAATTAAATTAATTTGGGTAATTACATATTTTACCTTGGGGCCTTCCATTAAATTAGTACTTCACATACCGACACAAACGCATCCAGATGGTGAAACATAGACAACGCTGTTTTATTTCCATCCTTGAATTAACTTACACAGTCTGGTACCTATCCATGTCATTTGAAGTTCAGTCATTCAGAACCAGTCTTTGGCGCTGTTTGCAAAATGTAGTTGTATTCGGTTGCGATCCGAGGCAAATTGGAATACAACGAATTTATCAATGTCATGGTTATGTAAGGTTCAGTGGATAGGAGGTACTGTGAACAGGTGCGACATGCAATCACAGTACAGAAATGCGTCACTTCACGCTTGCTATCGCAGCAACGACAAATAACACGTTCAATCTGTTAATTTATTATTACTTTAGTTTAAAGTCACTTTCGTAGACAAATGTAGAAGGGCGAGCCTTTTAATTACTTAATCATTACTTAGCTAGCCTGAAAGCGGTGGATTGCATAAATAAGACATACGTTTCCACTTTTCCCAAACAATGAAAAGAGAGGTTTTTGTGGTTTTTCGTATCTGGAAACCACCGGAAGCAACAGATCGTCAATTGTAATCCTCATTAATAAAATGTATGCATATAAAGCAGACAATTTTGTGTATAAGAACGTTTACACAAAGATTAATACATGTCATTTAAATCAGAGTTCATGGAATGGCGATTATGATCAGCAACGCCTGATCAATTCTGTGATGTAGAATCATCAGTAAAAGTAACGACTGCTTATTACGGTAACGCAGTGGCGGGGTCATGCCGGTTGCTGCAGCTCGCACATACCAAATAGATGCGCTGAGTGTGTTATTTTGGTAGATGATGGATTTAATTGATAATTAATTTTGTCTGGTGGTACGCGGAAGGATTTTAAACGAACATCCGCATAGATCAACGTGAAATAGTCTGCGCGCCGCATGCGCTAGCTGCACAGTCGGCCATCGAGAAATCGATATCTGTTTTCACTCATTGAAACAATGAAAATCTCACAGAGTGACATATGGTTTGGGTGCCTCATTCTAACCTAGTACTTAAGATTTTTCAGTTTCATATTATAATTTAACTATCCATCCAACTTCACTACAATACGAAATCTGTGTCAATAAAAGTTAGTATTGTGAGCAGTAGTGTAACGATCAGGGCTGTCAGGGCTATAGGCCAGATCGTGGTGCGACCGACGATTTTTTTCAAAGGAGCAACACAAAAAAATAAGCCCCGGCTGCAATTCAACAGAGATGATTCAAAGATCCCAAATTCACAAAAAGACAAGTCAGCTATCGGAAATTGAAGTCTATTGACCTCAGTGAATTTCAACATGACCTTATTGCATCGCCCCTGATAACTAATCCTGCAACTTCCCTGGATTCCTTAGCCGATCAGTACAATAGAGTACTGGGGCAACTTCTAAATAACCATGCACCCCTCAAGAAACATGCAATAACGGACCGACCTGCTGTCCCTTGGTATAATGAAAGCCTTACCAAAGAAAAACGCCGACGTCGTCAGTTGGAAAGGAAATGGCGAAATACTAAGAACCAAATAGATCATGACAATTTCAAGGCACAACGAGACTTAGTCAAATTCATGTTTCATCAAGCTAAGTCTGACTACTACCATAAGAAAATTCAGGGCTGCGCAGGGGACCAAAAAGCCCTTTTTAAAATAACAAATCATCTCATGCATCGAAGTTCTACTCCAAAACTTCCGACCTGCTCATCCCACGAGGAACTAGCTAGTCGCTTCTCAGCCCATTTTGTCGGCAAAATACACAACATTAGAGACAACTTACAAGCGGTGGCGATTAATCTTCCACCTGCAGTAGTTCATCATGACTCCGCGTGCCAGTCCTCCCTCACAACTTTTGCACCTGCATCCGAAGAGGAAATCATCAAAACCATCAAGATGTCCCCGCCCAAGTCAAGCCCACTGGACCCTCTTCCAACACAACTGGTCAAGAACTGCTTGGACACACTAGCTGGGCCAATAACTCGACTTATCAACATGTCATTTGAAGACGGGCAGTTTCCTAGCTCTTTCAAAGCTGCTCTAGTTACCCCAGTCATCAAGAAAGACAATCTAGACTGTAACGACATGAACAATTACAGACCCATATCTAACCTTTCTTTTGTGTCGAAGGTAGTAGAGAGGGTTGTGGCGGACAGGTTAAACGCACATCTGACTAAGCATCGCCTACGGGAGAACCAACAATCTGCTTACAGAAAACTCCACAGTGTTGAAACGGCTCTAGTGAGTGTTCACAACGATATCATGTGTGCTGTGGATGCCAAAAAAGCGGTGCTGCTCGTCCTGCTTGACCTCTCTGCTGCATTCGACACAATCGATCATGCTGTACTTCTTGAAAGATTGAATGTTAATTTTGGTATAAAGGGATTAGCTTTGACCTGGCTCCAATCGTATCTTAGTAATCGCCGTCAGGCTGTGCAGATTCTAGGAGCATCATCAGCAGAAACTTGTGTCCCATACGGCGTACCCCAGGGCTCTGTCCTCGGTCCTGTACTCTTTACCCTTTACACTTCTCCACTTGGACACATTTCTCGCAAACACGGTCTACAGTCACATTTCTACGCCGACGACACACAATTGTACACAACATTTTGCCCGACTATCAGTGGCGACGACTGTAATGCACTCCACTCCATGACATCTTGTTTACATGATATACAAGAGTGGATGGCTGCAAACTTCCTGAAGTTCAACTCCCAAAAAACGAAATTTCTAATTATCTGTTCTCCACAGCTCAGAAATAAATTCCACATTCCAAACATGCAGGTTGGTGATGCCCAGGTAGTACCGTGTTCAGATGCACGTAATCTTGGCGTTTTGTTCGATCAGCACGTGACCTTCGAGAAACACGTCTCACACATTTGTCAAACATCATACGCTCATCTCCGGCGCATCGCTACTATCCGGCGAATGCTTACAAATCAGGCAGCCGAACAGCTCATTCATGCTTTCATAACTTCCAGACTCGACTTCTGCAACAGCTTACTTTCTGGTCTCTCTAATAACACGCTCCGTCGCCTTCAACTGGTTCAGAATGCTGCTGCACGCCTGCTAACTGGCCATAAGAAATCCACACACATCACCCCTATTTTCAAGCCCTTCACTGGCTGCCTATCCAGTATAGAATACAATACAAGATCATTTTGCTCACATTCAAAGCACTTCACGGTTCCGCCCCCGACTATGTACAATCACTATTACAGGTTCGCAGCTCCAGGTCGGGCTTGAGGTCATCAGGAAAGTCACTATTTGTTCCTCGAACCCGCCTGAGCAGTTATGGTGACAGGGCCTTTTCAAGTGCCGCCCCCCGTCTTTGGAACTCCCTCCCGGTAGATCTGAGAGAAACACATAACCCCACACTCTTTGCCCAGAGATTAAAAACCCACCTTTATGTCCTAGCTTTTCCTTCTTGAGACCGAGGCTCTTTCATCAGACCGGCGCCTTTGAATGGTCACCAGATACAGGCGCCTTATAAATGCTGTATTATTATTATTATTTCAAATTGGGAGGCACGGGCATCCGCGGAAAGGGGGGGGGGACTTCCCCCTGTAGCCGTTACGCCACTGTTTTTGTAACTGGTAATACTTAATGGCGGGGACTGGATCCTTGCTTGCTCTTGGTGATCTACAACTTAACCTGTGCAGCAAACGGTCTTGAGTGTTTGCAAGTGTTTTTGATGTCATTCTGTTAGTTTTATTTCTTATAAGCAGGCAATATCGACATGCGAAATTAACCTTTTATTAAACCTAAACCCAATAACGGGGGGTACCCATTTTTTATTCAAGTTGACTGTTTGGTTGTGCTTGGTCTATGATAATCACATGCAGCTTCGTGACTAAACCCAAGAAATAATCTGGAATGCGATGAATACCGAACGTCTAGATTAGGCTCAAAACGGCAAGGTTTTACAGACAATGTTTCGAAACAGTTCCTCAGATTTTATTGAAAACAGCATGAAAACGCAGCGACAGACTTGAACTGTATTTGTACTCTATATATAGATGAAGATTGTTTTGAAATTAAAGCTAAATCCGAAATTGGGTGTTTCATATTCTATTTCATTGCGAGGTGCCTCCCTCTACTCTCGTTTCCAAATATATAGGGAAAACAGTTTCTACTGGTTGATACATGTATTTGAGAAATTAAGTACACCGTATTCAAAGAATCGGTCTCTCCAGTTATTCAACGCTGCTATTTACATGACAAATGGCGGAGAGGGTCACCAAGTGCAGCGCTTCCATTGTGTCAGCAAGGTAAACCCTATTACTTATTCCAGAAAAAAAAAAACATTTGTTTCGCAACCAGACAGGTACTTGGGAATTCCCTACTAAGGGTATACCGATTATTAAACAAACACATCATGTATTCCGGGCTAAGACTTCTCCCCTTGCAAGATTTTTGAAGAAGAAAGCGTTTCTCTACTTTTGGTAGACTACGGTGACCAACATCGATCATTTTTCTGTAAAGGGCTCTGAGTCCTCTTCGGCTTCGGTCTGCTTTGTGTTTACTGGTACTCATACAAAGACGAGAACTTAAAATTCGTGTTCCTGTGCACCACCTCTCGTGCGTTCAAAAGGTTACGTATGATCCTACCATACGCTTGACTGGTGCCCTACAATCACGGTGTCGGTGGCAGGTCCAAAGGGCAAATATTGGGAGAATGTACCTCATACGGGTTCCCACATATTTCGCAATGGTTATGTTATAATAGGTTATCAGCAGTTATTGTGATAACTTATGGTCACAATAACTGACTATATTTTTTATAGCAATCGAATTTTAATCTTCAGCATTTTTCCTCATAATAAACGAATATTTACTAACGTTAGTTTGGGCAAAACTTCAATTCAAGTCGTTCTCAAAGTATGAATTCATGCGCAATGCAATGTAATCCAAATAGCGCCTTTTGTTATCACACCTATGCTATAGCATCGTAGAATTTGACGCTTTCCAAAAATGTTAACAATCTTCAAGAAGCAACTAAGAAACGAAGCTTGGCTGGAAATCTGCACTTGTAAATGAACAGACTTGAATGCACGTGTATATGGAGAACCAAGCGATATTTAGTTGATTGAGGTGTAATTTAAGGACGTCTGTATGGTCCATGCGGGCTGCTCATGCAGTGCCGACTGTAGCCCGCAGAACTTTGTAACATGCATTATGAAGATCACATCCATAAGCCCTCAGTCATGTCGCAAATACTGCATGGGTGATTTTGCACAATAGTAGAAAGGCACTGCGGGAAGGAAAAAGGTTCAATGTTGAGCGCATGCATTCTATTCAATTCTGTGGTGCCTATGGCGGAAGGCCCATGCAAATTTCACCCAGTACGTGTTTGTGTTAAGTACACGTAATTGAACCAGGGAGAAAACGGCGTTTTTCTGGCTTTTTATCTCTTCATTTTACAAGCTGTGTAAGCTTTTGGCGTTTGCTGGAAATCAAATCGTGTGACATATCATACTAACACTATACATCCTACGGGAAAATACACCCCTGATGGCGCGCTTTCGGAACCCTTAGAAAGGAAAAATAACCTGCAGAGATTTTTGAATTTGTAATTTTTTTCGTTCGGCTACTTCTTAAAACGTCCAACTCGAAAAAGGGTTTGGGAGAATAATTTGCTCGTACATGTATATCAATTTATAGAAACTGGAAAAACACCTGACCTAAAAGAGAAATAGCCTGCCAAAAAATTGACCCATCACCTCTGACAATCTAAAATACATGACGAATATTCCAATACGATGGCCTCGTATACGCAAATGAACATTTTACGATTTGAAATTTTATGGTAGTCTGATAAGCCGAAATAAAAACAGATCAAGATATCATTTACAAAGTGTTTTATTTATAATATAGGCCTAATAAACTTAAAGCAACAATCTACTTTTACGAAAGATTCTAATACTTAATCTAACCTTTGCTGACAACGGTGTGATGTCAACTCCACTGAATCTGGAACCCATCAACTGCATGTAGGCTAGATACATGTAAATCTTTGCAACGTTGTTCAATCTCGTTTTCACGTTAGCACGGGGAGTGAAACCAAACGTACATGAACAAGGTATAGACCTGGGGACGATATTGCCGGACGTGAAAGGTCGTTAATAACATTCGTTTTTTACCCATCTCCAGGTGAGTTTTCCTAAATATTACTTGAGGAAGACAAAGGGAAAATTCCAATATGAGTGTTTCATGGGGTGGTTTCAGTTAGGATTTATTCTTCCAATAATTATCGAACGTGATAGGATGTAAAATCCACATAGGCAGACCAGGCCCCGCGAGGGTTCTGGAAGCTTTACTTTCAGGCTCTATACCACAACGTTTGAACATGGTTTGAACCACCATGGCCACGGTGATCTTATTAATTTAAAGAGCCTGAAAGTAAAATGCAGTGAGCTTCCAGAAACTTCACATTTTAAATTAAAAAAACAAGAGTCATTTTGTTTCGATCGTCAATGTGAAAACGAAAAATATCGTCCGTTTTTCATTTATAATGTACCGCAAGACACTTCTTTATGCAAAATTATAGCCCACTAAGATGGGTTAGAGTTGGCTGAAATGGGGGATTACAATGACTAATTCGTTACTTCCAAAGTAAAAGGAGGGATAACAACCCTTACACTATAACAAGCATCATCTATCTTGAAGAACAAAAGAAATTCTCGACATTGAAAGGAAAATTATAAATTTTTTCTTTTATTACACGCTAAATTTTATACCCACCTCAAGCAACAGTTACAATATATTACACAGCCATGTATACCAATTTTATTCTTTTTTACATTAGGAATGTTCAACTAATGTACACCAATATCAAAGACTAATTTAAATAAGTGAACACTTGATACAAGAGAGTAATGTATAGAGATTAATTTACAAAATCATTGCTTGTCAATGAAAGAAGTCACACAGCGATTACTGATACAAAATCCACTTTGGTTCAATCATGATTAATATGGAAAGTGAAACCACTCTTATCTGTAATCGTCTGCCCTGACAAGTTTGTGACCAAAATGTTGCATTGCACCCGTTTCCTATCGCAAGAGAAAACATCCCACAATGCTCTCCATAATTTTGCCATTTTGGGAGATTTTGTTATAATAAATTTGCCATACTTGGGCAATTCATCAAAATGTGACACAACAGGTGGCTACCATCGCTAGCAGACTACATATACGTACGTAAATGGCAAATTTAGTAGCCACCATCAGGAGAATGGGTACTGTAAATAGTTTACATCACTAAAACTAGCCAAAGTGATAGGTGCCCACAGTAACAAATTGATACGAGTATGTTTGTGGCAAGGGTCCTCACATGGGAAAGCCATAATGGATAGGTGGCTACAATGGACAAGTGGACATAGTGAGCAGATGATCACAATGAAAAGATGGCCACAGTAGAGAGGTGGCCACTTCGTAATGGAGAGACGACCACAACAGACAGGTGGCCAAAGTGAACAGGTGGCCACACTGGACAAGTGGCAATATCTGACAGTTGACCACAATGGACAGGTGTCCACACAGGCTGACACAACAAAGCCAGTTTACACTGTACAAGTGATATTCAAACTCCTTCCATCTGACTTGCCCTCCCCCCATGGAAAATCAACACACAGGAGTGTGAAGACAGTTTACTGAAATGAAGGAGCCTCATTCTCAGCATGGCGAGGGCATATCTCATCATTATCTCAATGGGTTCCAGTTACATAAATTTTTTCTCTCAAGCTCAATGCAGTTCAAATTTGAGATTGAAAGACATCCAATACAGGTTGTGCATGGCAGCCATTTTTCCAATAGGAGCTTTTGTTCCACAGGGATACATAAACATGAGTAGACCTTTCGTGCTATCGCTCCGTAACAAACGCAGATACCGGAAAGATCACTACCATGCACAACCTCTATTATGCACTGCACTACCGAATTTGTGAGTACATTTCTTCCTTTAAAACACCAAATTCCTGAACCTGATTTGGGAGCATAATATAAACTGAAGTTCAAAACAAAGACATATTGTTCATATCCAAGATTTGAAAAGAAGCCATAGACTAGGGCCACATCTGATTCCTTTGTCGTGACTGGCAATACACCCCCACATGCCAATAAAGGCTGCCATTTAGCCACTAAGGCCTATGACAGCTGCAGGCTAGTGGCTACATCTATTTCCCATAGAAAAATGTATCATTGTAGCCACAGCAAAGTGATTTGGACACAAAATAAAGTAGAGAATACAAAATCGAGGTGGCACTTCAAAAATCATATGTCCCATACCTAATAAAGGTTCTATTGCTATGGTAAATGGCCGTGTTATGGTTAGCTTGGTAAATGCCTTGGATCACTCAATATGTTTGAGACGTTGCATGGCAGCATGTATACGCATGTGAAGACGCTGCTCAAAGTCGTAGTCTTTGTAGTGGTCCTTGGCTCGAAGAAGAAGAGACTTCCCCTTGCTGGCCGTCTGAAGATGAAAAACAGAAACACACAGCCCTTGAGAAACCCGGACATTTAGGTGAAACTAGTATGGAGGAAAATCACTTTCATTCTGGATTGCGAATGGCTTGGTGCTGTGCTTTAGATCTTACCAGAGGTTTACTGACGAGTAACGAGCCAAGTTCTACACAGGCGTGAGGAGCTGCGTAGGATTCCTGGTTCTTGCCAGCTCCGTACACCATGGCATCTTCAAAGCACTGTCATCAAAAACAGAGTCCAATAATATCAAGGCTCAAGGTCAACCTTTAACCCACACATAATTAATTATATATAACAGGTTTTGCCCTTACCCAACGTATATCAATAAGCACTGTATGCTCAGTGCTTGTCCGAGAGCTTGCGAAAAAAAACCTCACAAGCTTACTCGGGTGGGACTCGAACCCACGACCTCCTGCCTACTAGTGCAGATGTCTTAACCACTCGACCACCGAGCTTGCCGGGGTCGGCTGGCCGGTCCGAGTCAAATGAAGCAGCGGGTACCGCGAACTATTTTCAAGATGTATTCCTGTTATAAACCTATATATAATTAACATCTCCCCAACGCAAAAAACACACATAATTAGCCATGAATCATCCTGAATCCACCAAATGCAACAAAGGAAAGTCAAAGTCAGCAGAGTATTCTTGAGTAAAGGTGGGATTTCAAGGTCTGCACATGTCAAAACCTTGCAGCCTGAATCCTACAAAAACCACAAATCGTCAAATCATTCCAAACGAAATGAATTTTGTGGGATACCAATGTTACTGTCTAAAAAATCTTTTGTAGCTAGTAGAGTATCAGACGTCCTTTAGCAAATCCATTTGATTAGTATGTGAATTGGCTTGTAAGGACCTGTAATGTACTTGTTTGGAATTTTAATATACTATTAAGGTCTTGTGAGGTACTTGAGAGGTCTTGCAACAACTTGCAAGGACTTGCAGGGACTTATGGGGACGTGGGAGACATTCATGAGGACCCTACAGGAACTTTATATAGACTCAAATACAACATAATGCTATCTTTTCAGACATTTAAGGGGAAGGGGTGAAAGGAACTCATACTTTACCTTAATTGCCTCTTCCCTGTTGCCAAGCTGTTTGTCCAGTTCGCCTTTCAGCAGACAGGTGACCGCCTTCAAGTTTTGGTCCTTGTTGTCTTCACATGCTGATGTAAATAAACAGCCAAAACCCCAAACAAGAACAATTCTTAAAAGCAAAGAACATCATGTGACTGGAGTGGCATTTGAACCTGTGACCTTTTCAACAGGGCACTGACATTAGCTCTATCAATAGAGTTGACTGTCTCCAATTCATTCCGAGTCTGTGATTGAGCAGTGTATGTCAGAAGCCAATGAAAAGGCCAAGCATACTGACTTTTTTAATCGCAGTATGGTACAAATGCATACACTGATTCCACCCTTGCAAGATTCAAGCTAACTGATAAGTATCTTTGCTTAGGCTTTGTTGGTCTGCACAGTTTCACACAGACTACATATTTGTGACCTTTACTGGTCTCCATTTTGGAGAGGCATTGTCCTTGCAGAGAATCCTGTGTGAAATTGGACTGGATTGAAAAGCAATCCCCCCAAACATCCAGCAAAATGGTTGTCACTAAATTTCCATGGCTTTTAATAGCTAACAAGGAACTGATTCCCTGACAAATGGCTCAGATGACGTCAATCTTGACAAAGGATTTGTATCAATCAAGCTAAGCCACAGAACGAAATACAGCGGAGGTATTAATGCCATCCACTCCTGACTTACCTTTGTACATACTGAGAAGGCATTCCTTATTACAATTAGGCAGTGCTCTCCATAGATACAACACCTCTATGGCCATGACCACACACTGCTTAGTGGTTGGCATGGTCTTCTTGAACTTCTGGGCCTGTAAAAAAGCACAGCCAAGGAATAAACGATCTAAAAGAAGGCAACCAAAATGTAGACATTGGCTGAAAGCCAGTTAATGCTAAGAACTCTTGGCCTTTATTTCTAACCTTACCATTTCTCTTAAGAGTTTAAATAATCGAAAAAGCTACATCTGTTAACAAAGTCTTGAAAAAAATGAGAAAGTAAGACCTTCCATTTTCAATTGTAGCATGGGCTTATAGTTATAGTGCCCAGAGTAATACCTAGTTTAATTTTTTTTCAAAGTTTCTGTATTTCAAACAAGAATTTCACCCAATGTAATAGACTATCAGGCTCTTCATCAATTAACCCTAAACCCCAAGGGGTATTTGCCAAGGACCCTGCTAAATGCATCAGAATGTACCAAACCCCAAATGGGTACTCAGCTCAATGCACCAGTATGCACTGGTTTATATTGGTGCATTGTGCAAGTGAACTAATTTATCCCACTCTCGGTCCCTCTAACAACCCTGCTAAATGCACCAGATTGCACCAGCGCATTCTGGTGCACTAGTTGCTAGGGCGTAAACACCAAGCCTGCTACATGCACCAGAATGCATACCACCAGAAGACTTGCGTTGCCTGTTCAATGCACCAACTTGCAACAACTTTCTACCTCTGGTGCATTTAGCAGGGTCAGGGTTAATAAGAAGGAAAGGCAAGAATGGAAGTTTGACAAAATATGACCAAAATCCAAATTCCAACCTTTCTGACGAGGAAGGCTTCAATCTGCTGATGGCTGCTTTTCTTCTTTGCTAAGACAGGTACCTCCCTGAAAAGCTCTTGTGCTGTCTCAACTTGCCCCAATGCCCCCTGACATACTGACAACACAACCAACAAGACAACAACTTGTAGACTGAAACAGAGAGCTATTTCAATGAAATTTCTTGCCGCAACGAAGTTCTTTCTGGAAAAACTTGGGAGTGTGTGTCGTACATATGCAAACATACAAGTTCTCTCAGTAACGGTCTTGCCAGTTTATAAGAGCAAACTTTGTGACATTGCCTGTTGGTCTTTTACTGAAAAGTGAAATGTCTTGGAAAATAAATCTACCTGCTGTCAAGTACGAATAGTAACACTTGGACCACTTAGAATCTTCTTTCATCCTGTCATTGAAAGAAGCAAGATCAAAAGTTAGTCCAATCAGAGAAACATGAAACCAGTAATTCTGCGCTACTATCTAGAAACATAGTTGGGTCAGTATAAATGAGAGTTGCAATGTCTTGACCTAAAGTTTGTGACCCATGGCCATGGTAAGTTAACTCAATTCTTGAGAAAGTTGGGGGATTCTCAACTGTAAATGAAAGGGGTTGCCTTTCAATGCAGCAAATCATGACTCGGGAGACAAGACTTTCTGGTAAATCCCAATGAAGAAAGATTGGAACTCGGTACAAAGATCAATAACCACAAACATGGCAATCTAATGAAAGGACAAGACTTTCTTGTGTGTTGGAAGAAGAAAAGATTGGAACATGGAATCAAATGAAGGACAAGAACTTTAGAGTCGTCAGTTTCACAAGCAATGCTCTGGAAAAGCATACATGTACATGACTCCCTCAACAGACCATCCTGTCAACCTACCTAGCGAATGCAAGCATACTCTCTTCCATGTTCAGCATCATGAGGTTACACCAGCCAATCTCGTAGACACAGATAAGTTGAATCTCTCGCTGGTCCTTAGCTGCCTCCAGGGCCGTGTTGTAGGTCTCCAATGCCTTGTGGATATTCCTCTGAGTAAGTAGACAAGAGGGAATAAAGTTACCAAGAAAAACCCAGCATTATTTACTTTTCACAAAAGACCATTGTACTTAATGACAGCAAAAACTAAGAGAAACTACGAATTTAAACATTTTATTAATGACAATGATCACTTATGAGACACGCTACATGCATAAGACCGGGTAGTATTAAACTCTAGTGCCAGTTACAATTGCACAGACAGAAAAGACCACAGCTGCTTCAAGATCTGATGACGTTTGATTCAATCAACAACCCAGCCTCATTCTCCTTGAGTATACACTGAGCTTCCTGGATGCAGGTTTGCGTGTTGGTATCATCCAGACCGAAGAAAGGACGGACAACGGTGTGATACCACAACAGTGACAACCTGGTGTTAAGGTTGGTGGTTTTAGTGAAAGGAAATAGGAACATTTTGTTACTTCCAAATATAAGATAGGGGATCAACAACAACAATGGAAAAGTTAAATAAATGTTTGGGTTTTTTTATTTGCCAATTTAGTCTATCGAAAGGTATGCATGTACACAGTTATGACTTTAAAAATGCACCCTGTTTGTGGTAGCAAAATATTGTTATAACAACTACAGAATTTCTAAGAACCAATCCTTAAATGAGACGAATACTCACATGGCTAACGGTGCTTTCATGTCCTGGCTGTGACTAGCGAGCTGAAGACATTTCAGGCCAAACTCCCTATTGCCACGGAAACCCAGCAGATTCACCACTTTCAGTAGACTGGGGGGCATCATGGAGATGCAGAGCTGGAGGAGTCCGTAGCCAAATGCCACACCCCCCACACAAACGGCCCAGCGTCTCATCAGAGACGTCAGAGTGGTCGCTCATCTCTGAGTCCGCGTCCGACACGGATTCCAAGCCCACCTCATCATGTGCCTCACCATCACCATTCTCAGGGGGTCCCACGTCAGAGTTCTCATCGATCATTGTTGGGGGAGTTCCCGTGACTGGGGCTATCCTTGCCTCGTAGCTGGTAGATATGTGTAATCTCCTTGTACACCTTCTCGTAGATCTTGTAACCTTTGCGTATCAGCCAGCCACCTTTGATGAACCCGGACACATCGCTACGGGAGAACGTCAGCATGGCAGAATACAGCTGACAGTCTGCCATGATAATCTGCCTCTGGATGCGATCCTCAAAGCTTAGCTGTGTGAATTGCTTGTTGGATGAGTTGCTACGACGCATGACCTTTGACTTCAGTGACTTCATAAAACCTTCACTGGTTGCACAAAGCTTCTCTGTCTCCTTGAGTGACTCCATGGCACTATCCATCTTATCATCTTCAAAGGTCATCATGGCATTCTAAGGAGGAAAACACAATCATCTCATCATTTACAAGAAAAATGTAACCATATCCAAAAAAACTTATAGTTCTGACATTAGGATTTGAAATTGAATAAACAGTGGACTTAAATGATTCAGACATCCAACACTGTGCATAAATTAAGCCAAAACTTGTAAATATAAAGTTCCACTTGGGAGTTTGTACATGTAATTTTTCTTCCAGAATTTGCACGTTCTGTATACTTATTCTTCTAAATCTCTTTACCATAAACTGTACAAAACTTGCTCCAGCACTCATCAGTGGACTGTAGTGCCTAAAACAAAACATGAACACAGTATGCATCATTGCAAACATAGTTGAAATATTATTCACATATCCTCTAGTATTGTATTTGAGTCCATCACAAGTCCTTTCACAAGTCCCTTCACAAGGCCTGACACAAGTAGCAGGGTGAACAATGACAAAAGAATAATTTGGTCACAGCTCATTTGAATAGCTTGTGAATTGGCTTAAGACAGAATGGCTTGTGATGGACTTGTGATGGACTTGCAGGGACTTGTGGTGGACTTATAGGGACTTGAGGTGGATTCAAATACAACACTGATATCCTCCAAAGGAGGTTTTGTGATAAGCAGCTACATACTTGGTCTCAGTTTCTGATAACTATGAGGTATGTACCAGTTATCATAATGTACATGTCATAAATAACAGTTGAATCTATTTTTTTATGTAACATAAAACAAATGAAAACACACTTATCCAGAAAGATCCAGCCCAAAATGTAACACCACCCGACTCCTGCAACAGAGGTCGAGTTACAAAATGTAACACCACCCAACTCCTACAATAGAGGTCGAGTTACAAAATGTAACACCACCCAACTCCTGCAATAAAGGTCGAGTTACAAAATGTAACACCACCCAACTCCTACAATAAAGGCCGAGTTACAAAATGTAACACCACCCAACTCCTACAATAAAGGTCGAGTTACAAAATGGAACACCACCCAACTCCTACAATAAAGGTCGAGTTACAAAATGTAACACCACCCAACTCCTACAACAGAGGTCGAGTTATCAATTCTAGCTTATTTATTATCACCCTTTCTGCTGACCCTCAAAAATAAGAACATTACAAAACATGCAATTGTTAAAATACTCAAAACTAAAAAACTAAAAAGTCAAAAAGTCAAATAAAATGCACTAAAAGAAAAAAGGGGTCCAGCACCTCTACAACGGTCATCCTACCACTAAAAAACAAGATTTACAAAGAAAAAAAAAGTGGGCATGGGAGAAGGGAGATAATAAGGGAGAAAACAAAGGATGGAAAAAGAGAGGAAATGCCAATGTGGTGACTTCACAGTGTGATTACCAGAACAAAAAAGCAATATCAACTGAGAGACTGCTCATTGGAATAGATCAATTGCGCCAACTAAATCATGTGACCTACAGCGGGTATCAACCCCATAGCAACGTGTGTTTTGAGTGTTGCTTACAAACAATATGGCCAAGTTAGGGTACAGTACCCAGCTCATCAGAAGTCCGCGTACGGTGCTTACCGTATTTTTGGTAAATGATACTTATGAAACAGTTTGCTTTTGGAGGACGCCGTGTTTGTTGATAAGTAATACCAACTACAGGTCACGTGACTTAGCAGGTGCAATCGGTCTATCAAAAATATATGAATATGTTAAAACCACCTACAGCCAGCACAAAAGTGCAATAATCAGGAACAAACATTATCAGAGTCAAAGCTGAAGTTGATTGATTGATTTGATTTATTCATCATGTATTAAAAGTACATGAAACTTGTTTTCCTGAGGTACAAGTTAAAAACACATATAAAAATATTTAAGTACAATTCTTTAACACTACAGTTGAACTTTGTTCTGTCAAATTCTAAAACGTGGGTCCTGGAGGGTGAAAATGAAGTGATCTGGTTGCAAGTCGAAGTTGACTCCATAATCATCAATGATGTAATGAAAATAAAAAGCTTTGAGAGACGGACAAAATAATTTCAATAGATTGGGAGATCCTGTCAGGTTCTCTTGTAGTGGGGCAGCCCTGATTAGGGTTGAATTTAACAGACATGACAAAGGTATAACGAGTTGCAAAAGAAAGAGTAAAAAGAGTATACAGATTAGCATCATTCTGATCACCTAACTTTTAAAACAGTACATCAGGTCCTGAATTTCTCCTCTGAAAAACATGGGTAACATCTCGAGGCAGCTTCCAGTTAATACTAGCCATCTAAGTTGATGGCAAATCAATGCAATAGTACTGAAAATATTCAGAAAAGAGCTTGTGGGATATTAGGCAAAAACTGTCTTACGATTTTGTCCTTCCAACAGTTAAATCTCGACCCCTATACTCTATGTGAGAGTTGCACTGCCTCAATTTTGCCAAGGATCTCCTGAAGAATGATCGTTGTAAAGCTTCGTTTCCCCCGTCTAGATTTACTTGCCACGGTTGAAACCTCCGGAATTCAAATAATATCTCCTCTAGTCCTGCTAGAACTTCTCATTTTAGGAATAGCTCAATTCCATATTACATCAACCTTATTCATTCAAATTAAGTGTTTGTTTTTGTTTTCAGATACATTTTCTTATCAATTCTAGCGTCAATTTAGTTATTTTACTTATATGTAATGTTTTCAAGTAAACGTCATATCTTGTTTTTCAACTCATTTTTAAACATTTTATTGTAAATCATGTACAATTTGGCCTGTGGCCACTACACATGAGTTAATAAACCAACAATAATAATAATAAGCACAATCAAATATGGGGCAGCGCGGACATCACAGAGTTTTGCGAAATGGCAAGTAGCAACCACACCGCGCCGATGAAAACAACTGCAACAAATGCGTGCGTACGTTAACAATCAAAGAACTGACTGTGTAATCTGA
Source organism: Acanthaster planci (assembly GCF_054643075.1). Taxonomy (NCBI): domain Eukaryota; kingdom Metazoa; phylum Echinodermata; class Asteroidea; order Valvatida; family Acanthasteridae; genus Acanthaster; species Acanthaster planci. The sequence continues at coordinate 1,198,673 of NC_141778.1, forward strand.
TCCTCTGACTGGCTGGTGCACATGTACATCGCCTTAGTTGCTGTTTTACTGGTTACTACCCACCATTTTGCAAGAGTCCGGGATGTTCGCACTACCCCACAGGCCTAGTCCACATCAGGGACAAATATGACCATGATGCCAAGCGTGTCAGTTATGTAAGGATGGAACACTCTAGCATTATCAGGTTTGCGTTTGCTTAACTTTCACCAATCTCCAGCACCAATGAACCCCGGTAAAATGATTTGTGAACATGATGAATGCACCGCGTGGTAAGACTCTGACATGTCCGAAGAGTTCCATATATGGACATCACTAAGTTTCCGTTGCAATTAGGTCTACTTATTAGCAACCAGAAAGTTATAGGCTGATACTAGGCCTAACATGTTTTTAAACATGTTAAAACTTATAAAAGTGAAGTTGACCAGTGAAAATATTGAGCACTTAGTACTTAAGACATGTCACGCATGTAGGAAACATATGTGCACAGGGTGTCAAACTATGTCCAGGCATGGAACTCTTCCTCAACTTTCAAGTGACCCATTAACCATTTTATACTCCTACCTGTATTTATTGAATATGTCTTCCGATTCTTTGAAGCCATTATTCAGCAATAAATTGATAGCAACTAATGACAATTTCACATCGTCTGTTTGCACTCCATCTTCCAAGCTCAATTCCTCCAGTTTCCCGACACTCCCTACTCCACTTTGAGCCATTTTGCTTAGTTTGATATAATCACTCAACAGTCTGACAGTTTGCTGAAATCCTGAGCAAAATACCTATTTCCCATTCCCTGCAGAAATAAATGGGGCTCAGAAACGATTGGTCATGACGGAGTACGAGTACACGAGCAGGCCCCAATCTACCGCGGTGTTTTGTAAAATCTACTTTAAATGACCTTTGGTTTCACTGGTGTACGCTGTTATTTTCACACGTACTGTAAATGGACGGGAATTCATTATGCCGTTTACCAGCGAAAAATCATAGCGCGAAGGTCGAAGGGCGATCGATTCTTGTGTTGGATGTCGACGATTTTCGCTTGGCTATATAAGGTTTTGCGTCTGTGTGTTTTATTTCTAATTGTTTGCACAAGATTTAAGTTTTAGTAGTCACAAGTAAACTGCATGAACTATAGGCAGTCGGGAGGTTTTTGAAAGTAGGCCAAGGTTCGACCATGGTTCGACCTTGGTGCGATTGGCCTCCATTTTAGAAACAGCCGTCTGATATTTCAAAGTCCTTGTAAGTTGTACAGCATTATGTGTTTCAAGAGTGACAACGGCTGCTGCATGATATTACAGTTTTACTTTCTCCTAACTTAATTTTTACAAATTTTATTCAGAATGGACCCAGAAGACCCCAGGCAACAAGAAGACAGAGCCTTTCTCAGGGAACGATTTCTGAAAACCCTCTTTGCAATGTCTGGAAGAAAAGTAAACTTTGAGCTGCAAGAACGGACGTCAGTGCTGGCGGCATTTGGTACGTCTGATGTTGATGTTCTCCGCTTCCAGGTTACAAATTTGGAAACACCAATTGGAGTGCAGAGGCAGGCATTACTACGATGCTCAGATATTATCTCATTCACCTGTGAATTTGAGCAACAAGATTCATCGTAAACAAGTGCATTACCATTGTGACTGGATTGGGCAATTAGACAAAGGAAGCAGGAATGGATTGGCCAATCACAGTATATCAGTGATTCAGCATTCTGTCCCGTCACAGCACAGCAGGTGTTTCCAGTTCCTCCATCATTAGACATCTACTAGAATGGCCTCTGGCCCACTGTCAGCACCTCCAGAGGGCGCCACTTCATTATATTGAATGTCATCCTTGTTCAGTCTTGGAGGAACAGGGACCCTTTAGTTTCCATTTTCTCTTGCAACGGGAGAAAAAGGATACGGACGATTCACAATGCAGTGTGCTACCAAGGGGTTGTCATGGAAAGGCCTTTTGGCAGTGCATTATGGGATAAATAGTCAGCAAAGTCTCATTCGCTACCTGCAGTGTGTGCGAAAAACTTGAATGTTTTCCAAATGTTTATCTTGGTTGAGAATTCAAAATTGCTTATTGTGACTGGGTGATAGGTAGTCAAAATGGTGGTTTTGTGTGGTGCAGGGAACACCGCAATCAAACATCCCCAAATTATGTATGAAGTATGCTTAATCACAGCAGTGTGTCAAGCGTAAACTTGAAAAGTGGCCTGTCTGTAGCAGACTCTTGGTAGCACACTGTCTTGTGAATCGTTTGTATTAAAAATTGCCGACTAATATTTATCATGTATTTTTAGATAAAAGTTGTTAAAATATGACAGACAACAAATGTACTCACACAAATATCGTACACGTGGTTTTCCCTCTACACAGTCTGATTTTAATATATTAAATTTCTTTGGGAGTACAGTTGAATAATTAAACACTTCACTTTTAATGGTTATATTACACCACTTCATAAAATAAGTGTTTAAAAGAAACTATGCAGTTGATATTCAACTCAACTTTTTTGCTGCATTTTACTGTGTTACAACAATATGAACAATATCTAAATATGTGATTTCATTGGAAGTGAAAAGGTTTTTTTTTTAATTTTCAATTCTTAGAAAATATTGTCATCAAAGACTGAACCTGGGAGCTAGTTCGATGTCATACAAGCATCAAAACACTACAAACATCAACCCTTTAATATCACCCACTAACGTTTGGAAGGAATATTGGCCACTACTAATATCTGGGTTCCGACAGCCTGGAAAAGTCATGGAATTTTTCAAACGCTGTGTGATGTCTATTATCAGAAATAAGTGCATAAAATGCGTGATTTTATTTGCAACTTTAAAAATCCGAGGAGTTCAAAAAATTGCAATCCTTGGGTCATGGATTTTCATAATTTGGTCATGGAAAAGTCATGGAATTTAATTGTCCTTTAGGTGCAGGAACCCTGCAACATCCAAACAAGCAATTCAACATGAAAACAAAGTATACGGTGGAACTCAGTGCAAGAAAATATAGAAAAGTGTGACACACCTGTTGTTTCTTTAATGAGATCATGCTTTGGTTCATGAATATTGAAATATCTAAGTGCATAAAATCCTAAATGTAAATATATTTCCTTTTACCACAATGAAGAAGCTCGAAAGTCATTGCAATGTAAATTACATGTATATAGCTCTGCCACATGCACATATTCAAGTTGTCAACATCCTATTACATTGTTAATTAAGCAAGCTTTACTGGCTTTCTGAAAATAATGAAATCGCATAATACAATTGATGTAATTAGTAACTGTATAGTTTATCCTAAAGGCAGGGTAAATGGAGATGTGGTTTCTTCAGGAAGAGTACCATTAATTTTACAGCCTGTGCACAGCTGTGGTATAATTTGAATAAATCTTTCAGTCTGCAGTGTACTGTGAGAAGCTTGCATACTACGAGGCAGTCCAGGTATATTTCCCTGCCAGTATAAAACTGTGGTATGCAAACCTGACAGCTTGCATACTACGAGGCAGTCCAGGTATATTTCCCTGCCAGTATAAATCTTGTCATAAAATAATTTTCTACATTGCACAAACAAAATACAATTTAGAAAAATTTACAATATACCCCAAAATATTTAGTACTAGTTAAAGTTTGAATTATTATGAACTCACACAAGTTTAAAAACTAAAATACTCTCATTTCACACACCAGCTCTTACCTCAATACAAAAAAGTGCACTTCTTATAAATTCTTTTCAGACTAAAAGCAAATTGATTACAAAACCAAATGAGAAATCTTGGGAGGTACAGTTTCAACAATTTTTGTAGAAGTGATTCACGCAACTTCATCTAACTAAGCATCTAACTCATCTAAACCAGCACCACACACAAAGAGCTTGACTGGCATTTGTAGACAGAAGCTATACTCCCGTCCAAGTCCATTTGTAGACGGAAGCTATACTCCCGACCAAGTCCATTTGTAGACGGAAGCTATACTCCCGACCAAGTCCATTTGTAGACGGAAGCTATACTCCCGACCAAGTCCATTTGTAGACGGAAGCTATACTCCCGACCAAGTCCATTTGTAGACGGAAGCTATACTCCCGACCAAGTCCATTTGTAGACGGAAGCTATACTCCCGACCAAGTCCATTTGTAGACGGAAGCTATACTCCCGACCAAGTCTTTACACAGCATTTGGCAATTGAATGACCTAAATTTCCTCGAATTGTTGCTAAAGTGCTTTCAAATCAATCAAATATCCACTATGGGCTAACAGGGTGTCCCAAAGATACCCACACACCCCTTTTGGACGCAACCCTGGCCCCACCCACTTCTTTTCCCTCTACAATGCCACATGTCTAGCTGTGTAAGATCTCTGCTGGCTTGAAGTTCAACTTGCACCCTGAGATCCTTTCAAAAGCCTAGTCAGTCTTGGATAGAACTTCCGTCATTCCGTGCTGGAAGAATCCGTCTACAAACTGTTCAAACAGCCTAATCATGTAACCGTTACCTCGTGGAAAGAAACCCTCTGTGAACCCAACATGGCCGCCATGAGATGTCACCACCACGGCAATGTTACTCTGCTCTTTGGCATCACTTATGGGTATCGCTGAAAGTACCAAATAAAATAAAACTGTCATTTCAAAAAGCTCAAGAGACGGGTACCAATCACAAGCAAAATCAAATTATAACATGAAGAGTTGGTATCCAAACCAGCCATGCACAGCTTTCCTACAGGACAGTCACTTATTTGATATATGCCTCCTGCCCCAAAGGAAACTGGAAACCATCAGTAATTTCTAAAACCTTACTTTCTAATGGGGCGAATGGATCATCCCCTGCACTGAGGCACAGCGTTGGTATCCCAATATGATGAACCTTGGTATGTATTGATGCATCCTTGTAGTAATGGTCCACTGTCTCATAGCCAAACATTTTGGAAGTGAATCGCTCATCAAACTCCTTGATGGTTTGCGACTACAAACAAAAAAATGTTTATGGCAAACTTATTGTGACAATTCGTAGATGAATAATTGTATCCAATGAAGCTTGATTTCCACAATGATTGGGAATGTTGTATACGTAACACATGTTAAACCTCCTCACCTGCATGGCATGATCGATGTCGACATGTCCTTCAAACATCTGGACATTTCTGCATTAAATGAAAAAAATACTTCTTGGTTACAATAAGTTATGTTATCTTGAGCTGTAATTTTTTGTAAACTCTCTTAATTCTTGATACCTGTTTGCTTGAGGAATTTTCCTCAAACCCAAATCCTCCAACTAACTAAAACAGTACTTGAAAAGCAACCAGATGATCTGCCTGTCCCTAAGCAAGATAATTGACCACAATATGATATACAAACAATGTTTGATAGTTATTCACGAGTATCCAATCCAATTACATCTTTCACCTCCCAATATCTGACAGCTTGCTTGTCTGAAATGTTGAGTACCCCCCGGTTCTTTTCAAAACCACACATAGGCCTCCTCAGAATGAGATCCTTGCACAGTGCTACCGCAAACCTCTATACCTAATCTTGCTTCTCGTTAGGTGTTTCAGCAATTCAGTGTTCTTTCTTCATACATGTACGTATTGCTCTAGTACGTAAGCTTTAATGCACAGGTTTTGTCTCACCTTACCTGTCATGTGCTCTTGTTTTTATTGTGTGTTTGAGCACGCTCACCTGGCCAGAACATTGGTGAGTTCCTTGGCAAGGAACCGATTGAATAGGATAAAATTGACTGGTTTCTCTAGGGATTCTGTTGACAGCATGGTATTCCAGGCCACAGAAATCGTCATGGCAGCAACTAATGGGGTGTCCTCACCAACTTTAGCCAGGTAGTTGAACAAAATTATGCTGGGGGAAAAAACAAGAAAAAAGGACCACACAAAGATTTACCTCCAAGTTTGGCATTCCTTTCTATCACGTTTTGACTTCAACCCCATGGGAAACTTGTCATCCATTCCCAATTTTCCTAAATAAATTACTCACCCACCAATAGAGACTCCTACAGCTATGACAGGTGCATCTGGGTGGGAACTATGGATGCGTTTAATCACAAACTCAAGATCTTCTGTGTTTGCAGCACAGAACGTTCTTGGAGTCTAAGATTTTGAGAGAAAAAATTTCTTAAAATTAATTTTAAAAGCATTTCATCAAATGCAACACTTGGGTCTATCATTTCAAAATTAGCGATCTTTGTACCTAGCCTCTAATTGTTGTCTTTGGAACTTAAAAAAAGATTTATTTACCAAATATTTATCGAGTTTCAGGAAAACACTGGTATTCTAAAATTATAACGATGAACTCACCTTAATCTCAGCCCCTCCAAAACCTCGGTTGTTGAAGACAACACATCGATATCCATGTTTCTTTGCTGCTTTAATCATATTGACAGCATAGTGACTTTGACTTGATCCTGGAAAATAAAGATGGAAGAAATGGAACACATTTTAAAATCAGCAAATGCAATAATTGGTATGGATTGAATTGCTAAAAAATTTTCAATTTTTACTTTCAAATAAAAACGTAAATATTAATAAAGGCTTTAGATCACCTGTCTCGCTTTTTGGAACACTTAGAAACAGTTCCCTACCTGTTAAACCTGGAAGTAGAAGAACTGTTGGTCTGGTTGCATTGCTGTATCTGTTATCTTCGTCATTATCCATCCAATCTAGAACTATCTCCCCACCATCTGCCAATAATATCTTCTCACTTTGTAAAAAAAAAACCTTCCCTCAGTAATTTCTGGAAAACTTGGCAATGTAGATAGATTGATGTTAAAGAAAACTATCTCCAGTTTGAATCCAAATCCTGATCTGCTTCATAAACACTCAGATGTTTAATTATTCATGCGCCGTAAGATACATCCACAGCATTCTGAAACATAGTACCCAAATCAATCATCTCTGTGATTAAGTATTTCAGTTCACATCCTAACAAAGACCAGTATGTCCATGTATATGCATGTCAACAAATTGATCACTGTATATCAGTTTGTTGAAGAAAAAAGTCATACTACCGTAACATAGTGTAATAAAATGCACCTTTCATAAAGCTTTCATTTTTTGGAATCATTTTCTTAACTTGTTTTTTCAATTTTACCTTCTGTACTGCAAGGAGTTGAAGAATTTCATCAGTATAGGACCAATGGTCTGTAAGTGGTAGGTAAAGCACCACATGGTTGGCCTGAAGGGCTCCCTCAACATCGGAATGTGTCGTTGGATGAACTGCATAAACTTACCATCCTTACCAAATACCTGAGGTTTCTGTGCCAACCAAGACAGTAAGACTATATCAATTTCACTTCAACAAATTTTCGGCAACTAAAACAATCCCCCTTCAATGATTACTGCTTGTATGGAAATAAGGATGTTGGACCAAGCTGCTTGACTAGTCAAAGTCAATTCAGAAACTCCTGATGACTCCTAATGACTCCTGATGTTCTGTTATTACACAAGCCATAATGAGCGGCCGTGACTGTATTACTTGACAATGCCATAGATAACATGAGACAAGTTTGATCAAGGACCATAGTTAACCATAGCTTGACTAACCCTGATTGAATGCAGGCTAGTTGACAATGGTTGGACTAGTCAACTATTTGGGACCAGCCTATCAAGGTTGGTCGCATCATTGGTTACCATAAATCATTTTCAATAGCACAGTGCAGAGAGGGCCAGTTATAAGAAAAATGCCGGAAACTGTATCTCCTTCGGCCTAATGACCAGACAACGGTTGACTAAGGTCATTTGCACTTCAACTTCACTGCACATGCTCTGGGTACATCACAAATCAACCACTAGTTAACTAGTGGTCCTTGATCCAACATGCTCATGAATTTTGCATCACTTGTCAAGCCCCGTTCCATCAATCAACCAATCATAGTGCTTACTAGATAAGTCATCTGACTGTTAGTGACTAGCCCATGCATCAGGAATTGCAGGGAAAGAGGAATGGGTCTTTGGCCAAGTAAATAAAACTTGTAGTTTCTTGTTTATGTCAAGTTCCTTTTTCCAACCTGCCTCTTTTTTTCAGTCTTTCATTGTTAGAATTTAATTTATATTTTCACTTAATTTTACTTTTTCAGACATACTCAGCTATAAATGTAAGTTTAAAACCAATAAAATGGGGTACGAAATCTTGGAAAATCTGCTTTAAAAAAAAAGAAGAAAACACAAATAGCCATCTCATTTCTTAACTAAAATTGTTTTATTTTTTAAAATGCAGTCTTTCGCAGTCTTTGACAGATAAAACAGTAGAAGAGTTTTGAGAGTTTTCCCTAGTTTCTAGATAATAGTGTACATGTAGTTCTTTAGAGGCTGTCTGCTGAGTTTTTATTCACCTGCACAACTTTCGTGTAGTAATAGGCAACATAGACCCCAAGAGCTCCCAGCAGGACATAGGTTGATGAGTACTCTCGCAGTGTTGGAAGTACTGTGATGAAAGACATAGTAGATGATGCTGCCCTCTAGTGATGACCAACGTGTAACGGGTTGCTCAATGGATGTTGCAGATGAGATGAACATGGAACAATTGGTTTTCTGTGGAGAAAAAAGTTTACACCATTTATTTGGCACCCGTGGAGTTTTCAATTCCAGTGCCATCAAGTTGTAATTCCAAGTTTTCAACTTCCTGGTCTTGTAGTAGCATGTCCTTATTACCTGCATCCCTCGCGTCATTTCTACATTTTTCACCTGCGTGCATTGTAATAATGTTATTCTAACAAGTCAGCGAACCAAACATAGAAATATAATCTTTTCAAAATAACAGGAGACAGACACCTGGACTGAAAATGAAAACATAAGCACTTTTTGAGCTCTCTTTGTAGCTGATTGCTTCAGAAGGACTACGCAGAGGGAGATCTGCAAATAGTGAACATGTGATTGGTAAGTTGCATGGTCCAGTTAAATTTCAGAAAAGTAGAGGTGATCTTAGGCCATAACTCTGCCCAACAATACAGTGATGTACATGTAGATCTATTTAAAAGAACTGTATAAGCTATTTCTTCTGCCTCTGCTGACAACAGACTGGTTGCACATCTCCTTCTAGCCCCGTGAGTGTGGTCCCAAAAAAATCCTCATAGCACAGCAAGGTGAGTCCCCAGGCCACACTTGTGGAAGTTGTGGTTGTGGTGGTAATGTAATGAAACTGACAGAAACTTAGGCCTAGCCCCACATGCTAGAAATTATCCTTAACATAACCGTTACTCATAAACACAAGTAGTCCGACGAGTAACTTGGACCCTACAAATCGCCTTTTTTAACATTTGGACGTGGTCGGGCAATAGTAAGGTCCTATGGAACGCCAAAAAGGCAAAAACCCAGAGGCTACACATCAACTGTTCTGTTATATGGATCGATCGATTCACTACATTGATCGATCAGTCCCTACTTCAATCAATCACTCTTTAACATCGATTAATAGTTTTCTTTTGATTGATGAAAAAAAGAGCGAAGATGAAAGAACGATGGAGAGAGAGCAACGAAGGAAGATGGATGGAGAGGGGGTAATGGCGAAGGTCGATGAAATTACCGTACATCAATGCGAACAGTGCACAATTTTATGTGTGCACGTATGTGTATACACACGTACTGTTCCACCTCTGCATGTTAAGTTGGTTGGAGTGGAGTTTGGCCACTACCAAGAATCTTCTTTTGTGTTTTCTTACCAAGAAGTGTTTTTGTGGCTAAGAAAATAGCAAGGGAACCTAAATGGTTTGTGCAAGCAAAGTTCAAAGATTAATCAGTTGGTTTTTTATTGTTTTGAAAGAGTATGCGGGATCTTGCAAGGTTCATCGTTCCATGTGTTCCTTCCTCCATGATCGTTCCAAGAAGGTTGAATTAGAGTTTATAATGTTATAATCAATAGGGGAGGGAGAGAAGATTGGTCAATCAGCTGACCAGAGTTAATCTTTTATTTTCTTCTGTTTGATTTTATATACAGCTTTACCGATGAGGGCTCTGCTCGCCGATGAGTTTGAGTGTTTTGTAAAACTATAGTGTGATCAGCGTCAAAAATCTTGGTTGATGTCAGTTTTAATGCACTGGTGTGATACCAATATGTATGTGCACAGGTGAGCTTCTAGATAGTGCATACTGTACATTAAGTTTTCGTCAGTGTTATACGTAAGTGGGAAGTCAATACCGGTCTCTAGCAAGGCCACAATAACGGGTGGGTAACGCCTGTCAACACAGAAGGGTACAATACTCTTATCTGGTGCTAGGTGACACCAAGGCTCGCTTGTGTAACCCATCCTAAGCTGTGCAAAGTTGGTGGCTGTGACGAGATCGAAACTGTACACTGAACAATATGCTGCTCAAGAAACAGTCATCAGCGCGTGTGTGCCAACATGCTAGGCCAGTGCGCTGCGACGTCATCAACAGGACATCAACATAATTCAACCAAATCGCTAGTTGACGACAGATGGCATCTTCAAGCTCGTCGACAAGAGCATTTCCGATTTGAAGGGGAAATTTGTCTTTTCTTCCCATATCATATGTCTGTAAACCATATTATTATTGGAATCTCTGCTTCTCACTTAATCCATAGACGGACGCATAAGATATTTAAATTAGAGGACAGTTTTAGAGGTGAATTAGGAGGATTTTGACTCGGGGTACGAGCCATATTGAGTGAAATGAATTCTTAGATTCTTGACCGGACATCGCCGCAAGGCATCGTTATTCAAAATTAATGGAAGCAAACCAAAAGCATACGGAGCTGAGGTACTTGGACCTGGAGGTGGATTATAAGGTCTACTCCAAGTTACTCGAACTAAAAAGCAAGAAGCTACAGAATTAATTCTGGACCCATTGCAACTATCATGTTATGAGCTTTCCATTGATGCAGAACTTATGCGCATAATCTTTAAAATTACGTGAAAATAACTGTTGGACACCTGCACCTAGTGTGAGGGCCGTGCAAGTTGCACTGCAAGTTCTGAGTGATCATGTGAATGTGAGACGGCGAAATGAAAAAAGTGTTCAGGTCTATTTTTAATTCCAGTTTCTGCTTAATACTGCATGCTGAGCATCCAGGCTTGGCTCCCCAACCTAAGAGAAGTTCTCGGAGAAAGGAAGAAGGAAAATGAAAGTTCTTACTCGGTTTGACTATTTTACAATCGTCACAGACCTGGAAGTAAGTAGGCCTGGTCATGCTGTGCGCTCTGTCAATCGAATATGCCGCCCTCTATAATTTTCAGCCCGCAGACCACAGACGCCCGAGCCATCATGAAAATTTCACAAGGGTCCAGTCCACTAATTCAAGCCCCATTGAAAACAGTGTAAAATCAGCACCGTTCAGGGCCCAATAGCATGCACGCCAACATCCCTGAGATTTCTGAAACACAAATTAAATTCTTGTCTGGTCTCTAGTCTTTCAACTTCTTTTCAATTTCTTGTGGGTTAACCAATTACATTTTTAATTATTCCCACAAAACAAAATTACCCCCCAAAAAGTGATTTTTCCGAAGTCCGATTGCAGCCATTTTCCAAGTGGCAACCGTGAAATTTCTCAGGCCATTACGACCATTTTCAACCGTAGTTTTTAGCCATTCTGCTCTCATATGAAAGCGCAAAGACCTAGGGAGTTGATCCTGGCAAGGATTTACACAATCTCACCATTCATTTTCGGGGCCAAGCAATCTTCTTTTTTAAAAGATACTGGGGGGCACTTTTAATGCTAATGAGCTGGCCACAAATTCTCACTTGAATAAGTTTTATACCCCTTGGCTGCTGACTCGACTATATACTAGACGCTGTGGTCTTCGATTGTAGCGCCCTCTTAAATTTAAGAGGGCGCTACAATCGAAGACCACTGTATGTTTTTGCAGTGTAACGATCGTGCGTGGAGTACTTGCATGACATTCCTTACAAAGTTCGGAGTTAAAGTTTCCCTTTTGAGAAGCCGGTTTTCTAAGCCCTAAAATGTCTGGTGCTCTGTTTGGGAGCGCTGCTGCTGGGAGCCGCTCAAGTGGCAAGAATTTAGTGGAGTTTCGTGCTGGAAAAATGCAGTTGAAAGGCACAACAGTGACTCCGGACAAGCGAAAGGGGCTCTTGTACGTGCACCAATCCGACGACTCGTTGATGCATTTCTGTTGGAAGGACCGAGGTTCAGGCGTCGTTGAGGATGTAAGAAAACAAAAGTAAAACGGAAGAGAGTAGACATAAAGGCCGAGTTCGGGCGGCCTTTCTTGATATGGGTTTCTTGTTCTCGCGTTCAAAGGGCGGGAACACGACTCAAGAACACTGTTCTCGGAACAGGATCACACACCACCTCCTCGTTAGAGTTTTACTGGAACACTCGGAAAAACTCACGAGATTTTGATTTTTGAACAGCTGCAAAAAGGAGAGAGATGGTTTCCAAAGCCATAGACCATGTAGACAATGGGAAGTTTTGCAAAATTAACATTAATTATTTTCCGTAACACAGAAATGAATGTTCCTGCTTATATCGAAAAGAATTCAGCCCATCCAAACATTAACTCTCGAATAACGTAGCCTACATGGACGCTGCCATGTTGCATATTGCTTGTCACTAACTACCAGCAATAACCGGTTGTTTGTTCCCGGCAATCGTGAACATACGGTAACAAGCCGCCCGAACTCGGCCTGACTATAGTTGTACTTTACTGCACAAAATGAATTTCATAGGGATGCGGTTCAACAAATAACCAGTGACTGAGTGTGAGACTGGTCTGAAAAATCCTAAAATAAATTTCACTGCAGTGCTACCGTCATGACTAGCTCTACTGAGTAGAGCGTTAGTATTCCTCTTTGTATGATTTTGGACGGGATCGTCATACCAACGCTCCACGCCTGTACATAGAGTATGGTGACAACAGTTCTCAAAAATTCCAAAGACTCACCAAACATACCTTTTTCACCACTTACTGGCTTTCTGAAACGCCAAAGGAAAACTTTTGGGGCTTTAAGTGATACATGTATTTCCGACTTCAAAATCTGTCAAAATCTGACCGTTTATGCTCGACACACGCACAGCACTTAAACCGTCCTTAAACTCCAGTGTACCCACTTCAGCATTCACTGGTGGGAATTGGTAATTGCAGTTATGGTGGTATTAGGTTTGCTCACGTACAGGTATGGAAAGGAAAGAGGAATTTGCCATTCAAATCAAAAATGTTCTTGTTGGCTGAGTTTGAAGTCACAATCTTTTTACGTGTATCAATTCCAACTGTATGATGTTATGACAAGCCGGCCGAGCGGACCATTTGCAATAAGCATACACTGTCTGCACACGCATACTGGCATCTATTTCCCGAGCACTGCAGCGTCAGGTGTACAGGTCTGTGTATTCAAAGCTACCAAATGTTGTGCTGCTCAGAAAACAGTTGTTGGCAAGCAGGTGTAGACATCGCATGCTTATTATTAATGGTCCACTCGGCAGGCTTGTTGTGACTTCATCTTCAGGTATATTAACCCTAACCTTCCCCAACCACACAGAAGTAAACAGTAGTAAAGTGTTTCATTCTGTTGGAATAGGTCTGGTAGGCCCATAACAGCAGGCTTATGCATTGGGTTTGGCATACCTCAGAAAAACAAAGTCCAACAGCCTCTGTGCACAAAGTCCCACATGGGTGTTTAACTTTGTGTGAATGGGGAAGGTTAGGGCCAGCAACCCTTGGGGGGTTAGGGTGAACTCATGGTTTGAATCACTACATGAAGAAAATGGCAACTTTAAGTTTGGTTGGCAAGAGCGTTTCCAGCTTGAACAGGAAATTTCTCCTTTCTTCTCCTATGTGACTAAACCTTACCAACATGATTGGAATCTCTGATTCCCACTAAATCCTAAGAGGGGTACATTAGACCATATCAGGACTGTTTTGGAGGTGAATTCTGAGGATTTTGAACTCGGGTATGACAGTGTTCAAGCTATTTTGAGTGAAATCAATTATTTGAAGGGAAAGCCTACAGTGTATGAAGGGTACTTGGACTCTACTATCGTCGACTATGTCGAAATGTTAAAAGATGCGATTCGTATCTAGTTCAAGTTACTCAGACTGGCTTTCAGCTAGATGGCCATTCATTCATTTATTATATTTATTCTGTCGGCATTTTGAAATACAGAAAATCGTTCTCCCCCGGGCAAGATATAAAAACATTAAACCACACAAAAGCACTCAGATATTAACAAAAATATCAAGACACTAAAAGACGAAAAACTTATACAGAGTCATTGTAATTGTGCTATTTTAAATCCAATTCCTCCAGATAACATGCCCTGCTGTGTCGTGGACACGGTTGGAGCAGTTGTAACAGGCCAACGTGTACATGTACATGTATAAATGCAATGGCTGGCTGTCATGGTATAATGATGCTGTCTGCCACATCAGAGCTAGGAATGAATACCAGTAAGCTGAGCTTCAGATCTCAGTCACAGTGTTCTTGTCATTTGTTCTAGGACCTGATCATCTTTCCTGACGACTGCGAATTCAAATCTGTCCCACAATGCACTACAGGGCGTGTCTACATCCTCAAGTTCAAGTCCTCCTCTAGGAAGTTCTTCTTTTGGATGCAGGTAGGATTATCCTCAAATGTCACTTAACCCCTTCGCTCCGAGAGACGTCGACAGCCGTGGCTTTGTGTGAGGATTAGTGCAAAGTGCACACACACTCTAACATCATGCACCTGTGGTTTCAATGTGGACCTGCTGATGGACAAGGCTTTGCATACTGGGCATACCGCAGCCCAGCAGTCGCAGTCAAAAGAATCCTGGCGTGAAGGGGTTAAGAAACAAAGCCCTTTCCAAATTGTGCAATTTCTCCCTTTTCTATCAAGTTTAACAGCCTTTCCGTTTCGACTTTGTCATGAAACAATGGAAAAAATCAATTATTACCTTTATGTTTTTGATCACACATGTACTTAATCAACCAGCAATTAATTCGAGGAGGTGCTATTTTTTTTTACCTAGTTTCTTACTGTGAAAACCATTATTCCTAAATCTTTGAAGTTATCATTTTCCAGGAACCTAAGAAAGACAAAGATGATGAGCACTGCAAGAAAGTGAATGAGATGTTGAACAACCCCCCAGCCCCAGGTTCTAGTGGGGGAGGGGGACGATCAGGTGCCGGGGGCCTGCCCCCAGAGTTGGCAGGACTAGGAGCTTCCCTAGGTAAGAGATTCCATTGGTTTATAAGGCATGTAGTATCCGAGAAAGATTGTCATTATTGTCATTACTAGACCCATTTTGTCAGATAGATTTGGTCACAAACTTACATTTTTAAACCACCAGTGATGAATTGACAAGCAGGCACACATTCTACGGAAATAATTGTGATACCCATTGCATTGGCCTTCTGTTTTCAGGTGAGGGTGGTTTACAGAATGTCCTTGGCAACATGGACCAACAACAATTGATGCAGCTACTGAACAGCGGCAGCTTAGGTCAGTATGACAGTGCAGGGTCAAAGGTCAACCTGTTCTTGAAGCATTCTTCAAATCTTGAACTGTGTCCATCGGGAAAGTAAAACAAAATAGTTGGTTAAACAAACAGAATTGCAGGTTGCTTTCTTGATTGTTTGTCCCTCTTTTCTTTGTTTGGTTCACCTATTCAGTTGTCCTGTTGTTTTGTAGGTGGCATGGGAGGTATGGGTGGACTTGGAGGTCTTGGTGGCTTGATTGGAGCTGGCCGTCCATCTAGCTCCCAATCGTCATCATCTGCTGCGTAAGTCGGTGGTTTAGTTCTAGCTTCCACTAACCTCAATGCACATAGGATTTGGCACTGCTCGATCCAAGTTTAACGATATCCATTGTTTCTGTTCATGTCTTTTAGGCCATCTCGTGCACAGTCTACCCCAGCTGTCCATGCCCAGGAAACCACGTCCAACAGTAGCCAGCCTCGCCCAGCAACCACCACTACCCAACCACAAGCCAGCACCACCAGCACTGTGACCCCTTCAACTACTGCTGCTGCTACGACGGCAACGCAGCAAAATCCGGCCATTCAACTGAGTGATTTGCAGAGTATTCTCAGCACCATGAATAGTAAGTGCTGGCCAAGAATAGTGACCTTTTGGTGAAAAGTTGGGGATGTAAAATGTAAACAATATGGATTGGCATTGAGGGCATCCGTGCACTAGTGGTCATCTTATAAGACCCCAAGCACCATTGACCTTCCAAATATTGACCTTCCGTTGGAAGGTCAGACTTAAATTATGAAATAATGACTGAAAGTGAGGGTAGCAGTGCGCTCTTCATGTTGTGCACTTCATAATATCCCAAATACCCTGGACAGAAAGTACAGACAGTGGCTATTTAGAAGCAGTGCTTATGTTGAATATTACTCCCACAAATAGCACAGGTTCTGTAGATGACTTAACGCAGTTTATGAAACGTAGTGTGTAAAAGTACATGCATGTTTTGATAGTAGCCTTGTCATAATTCTTCCTCTCTCTGATTCTAGTTCCAAATCCTTCTGGGGCAGCCAAGGCAGAGGCACCAGCCCAACAACCTGGTCAGTGCAAAATCTAAGAAATGGTTTATTAAAGTACTCAGTATTCGTGTCAAACCTGTTTCCTCCTTCGTCAAACTTTGGAAAGTCCTAAGGAAAGACACACTGGTGAGGTCAAAGGCCATGATAAGGCTTAATGTGATTTGTGGGTGTAACCTGAAAGTTCCACTTGTCTTAAAATCCAAGAGAAGTGTAACAACTTGGCTTTGATAAAACAAAGATAGTTTCCACAAAAGACTTTATTCAGTGATTGTTTTCCTGTCCTCATCCACTCACCATCACAGCAGTAGACTTGAGCAAGGTCTTGACCTCTGAGGCCATGGCACCAATCCTGGCCAAGCCTGAGTTACAGCAGAAGTTGATTCCATTCTTGCCTGAGGGAGAGTCCTTGCCCAAGGACCCGGAGCAGTTGCGACTTACTCTGCAGTCTCCTCAGTTCAAACAGGTTAGCAAGTTGTCGCTGATTGGTCGTTCTGCTGTTACAGCAATGTTTTTATACTCGTTATTGGTGCAGTTATGGTTTGATTTTGTTTTCTAATAGTTTTTCTTACAGACAAGCTGTGTTGTACTCGGAGTGACCCTCATTAATTTTTCTGTAAAGTGTAAACATACCACATGCACTTCAACTTACTAAGGATATAACGTCAACGGCGTTTAACCTTTTTGTTCTGTGGAGCCCTTTTTTGGAGCCAAAAAGTTCTGCAGGCATCCTCTTCTGCCTGGGTCTCCAAAATCTCTTTTTTCCTTCCTCAGGCCCTGAACATGTTTACTGCCGCCTTCCAGTCTGGTCAGCTGGGACCATTGATGGGACAGTTTGGGTTGGGTCCAGAGGCCACCGAGGCAGCCAACAAGGGGGGTGAGTAGGCATATCACAGCCGCTGACTGAAAGATCTTTTCTGAAGTCTTTGGAAAGCTCCGTCTTGTAGTCAGTAACTTGAGCTGGGGCATCAGATCTAACTAGTGACATGGGAGTTTCTACAATATATTTCTTTGCATCCAATACACATTGATCCAGCTTTGCCCCCCCTCCTTTCAATACAGCCCCCCCCCACCACCAGTGAATGATATTTTCTTCTCACCCACTATCCCAATTGTTCAGCAAAACTTACTCAAGCTTTCCAAGTACATGAATGCACCAAGGGCACATACATAACCAAGTTTTCAGGGAGGTGCTCAAAATTGTTTTCGGGGGATGGAGTCAGAAATGTGAAAATATTTTCATGTAACTTTTTATGGCCTTTCTGAAAGGTGAGGTTACATTCCGGGGTTTTTACAAACTGTTGGAAAGGAAAGAAATTGTAATTAATCAAAACATTGCCTTTTTCTCATTACTTTTAAAAAACATCTTCTCTGGCTCCTGGGCATGACCCCGCCCCCCCAAAAAAACAAATTCCCCCCTGGTATCAACCCACAAGAAATCAAAACCTTCGGTTTATTTCTGTCACCTGTTACCTAACACAGACTTGGAGGCATTTGGTGAAGCTCTCCAGAAAATGACAGGAGGAGACAAAGCCAAGAAAGAGGACAAACCAGGAGATGATGAAGAAGGAATGCACCTTGACTAACAACATCCCAAGAATTGTCTCCAGAACCGTCCTCATCTTAGACTTCTTCAAAATATGCATAAGACACAATATTATATTCACAGCCGTTGAATTTAAAACTTTAATAGTCGTGCATTGGTTACAAATGGAGCACCAAGAGTTCTATGGATCCACTGTGTAATACAGAGAACTTTGAAAAATATTTTAACAGAGTTACAGAAGGAAAAATGTGAGTTAATAAGCTTACACAAAGTTAAATTGCTTTGGCCTTTTTTTCACTTCAACTTTTTTTCGAAATCTTCCGGTGAATTATGCATGTTGTTTCTTTTAACAGCAAAAGTTATACTTTGACAAATTGTTTCATACTTTTGCTTGGTGTTACTACAGAAATAGCAATATGATTTTGTCCGTGGTCAAGTTTAGAAACAAACTTTGGAAATAAATACTGTTTTAACCCTTAAAGAGCTGGGATTGCTCAACCATCTCAGATGTGACATGCCTGATAATTCTGAAACTTAGCATACATATAAAGGCTTTCAATTTAATATGACATAGGATTTTGATGTTTAATATAATCATTTGAAGTTCATGGCCTCATTTTGTCGGCTTGCGACACGTCAAAAGGAAAAGTATGGATTTTTTGCTGGCCTGTCTCCGAGCAATGCACGTTGCACAAGAACAGCATGTTTACAGAATTGGTGCCCAAACGACTGTTATTGAAAGGCTCGGTGAGTGAAACGCATGCACTGCCACAATACTGGAGAAAATGTCGAGCATACCACCTTCCCCGGTTCTTTCAGCATTACCCTTAAATGTAATTACAGTCGGCTCTTGTAATAACAAAGTTGCAGGGACCAGACAGATTTCTTTGTTATAACCAGGACCTTGTTATAAGAGAAGTGGAAAAACAAAGAAAAGTGTAAGCATTCAAGAAAGTAGGATTCTCAAAATCTGTTCTCTACAACAATATTTGGCTACAAAAGTCTTCTTTACAACAAGAGTCGACTATACCTTCCAATTTTCAAGAGGTTGAGAGTAGTGATGTTTCTTTGTAGGTCCTTTATCATGTAGCTTGACATTTGAAAACATACTGTTTCAAATGATTTCTTTGCTTAAAGAAGACAGACAGCCACAACATTAGAACCAGAGAAAAATAGAGCAGCGAGTGGGATTTGAACCTTTGAACTCTGAATATTCAGCCCAGCGCTAGTTTAGCGGCCTTGTAGTTCATGTCTCGTGGGGGTGGCTTGAAAGCCTTATCTGGAACCTTTCCTGGAACTCATTGTTTCAGTCAAGAAACACCAGCATAGATTTCTTTTAGGAAAATGTACATGAGGCATTAAAATACTGATCTTTGTTTGAAAACACAAAACATTTGCACTTCATTCATTGCACTGTTGTTCATTATTGCAGATTTTAATAAAATGAAAAAACAAAACCAAAATAAGTTAACTATTTTCAAATAGTAAACCCTGACAAGGCTAACTTATCGAGATAACATTTTAGAATAATTTAATTTTGTGTACATGTATTTAACACCATGATTTCACTACACCCATGTTGTTTACAACCACCAGTCATTGCCTTCTGAGAGTTCTGAGAAAACTTGTGTTTGGCATGGGAAGCTAACCCACGGCCAATTGCTCGAGACAAGATGTGGGTGGGGTTGGCAGGGCACTACCATCAGCATCCCAGAGCGACCAGCAAGTTGATGGGGCCAAGCTGGGGAGGAAGAGGGCGGTGGGCAGGGAACAAGTTACATCCCTTTCTTAAATTGGGTTGCTGAGATAGAGACAACAAACCCACTAGCCTCCATGATGGATTGGGAAGATTGGAATTGCCAGAGTAGATACCAAAGGCAGCTGACAACTTGTGTGCTTAGAAATATTTTCTCTTGAAAAACCTTGAGAAAATGTTCCTCAAACATCGACTCGGTGAAGGGCTAAATTTTATCAAATGCTACCAACCAACAATCTGACCAACAATGACAAGGTGCATATTCCCATTAAATATAGACACACTGAATTCTTTTGGACAATTAGTGCTGATTACAATTAAATTTTAACTTTAGTTAAGCACACTGGATAAATACTTGATACCAGATATCAAGATTAAATGAACTGTTTCATTTACTTAGCACAAGGCAACATGATTCTGTGTTATTCACTTGGTCTTGTTTCTGCCAATGAACTTGTCCATAGATTTCCACACGTTGAAGAACTTCTCAATGACAATAAAGGAGTTGTCAGGAAGCCAACTGAAATGATAAAAACAGAAACTCCCAAGTTGGATTTGTTTGACATGGCAGATTCGGTAACTTGGACTTTGACCTCAACAAGCGAAACCTTGGACATCAAGTGTAACTTGATGAATCTTACCCTGCACACAAGGACTTGGGCACAAGGGTTAGAGAACTTGAAAGTCAGTTATGTGAGGACCTGAAAACACTCCTGTGAGGACTTGAGAACCAGTCTTGTAAGGACTTCAAAAAGAAACATCTTGACTACTTCAAGGCCAGCCTTATGACGACTTAAAGCCTTGTGAAGACAAGAAAATCCCATGTGTGTGAGGTTGTGGCTTATCAAAAACCAATATTGCTGTAAGCACTTACGACTTCAGGTTGATAAGCAGGTACATGGTTCGCGGCATGAATAGTGCCTGCTGATTGGTCTGCACAGCATGCAAGATCCGATCGGCAACATACTCTGGAGCAAGGCCTTGCAACAAGATGTCATGGCTGTCAAAAAGGAACAAGAATACTTCCAAATCCTATTCTCCCTGAAGAACTGTCCATCTGAAAGCATGCCCTACAGATCTGGCGTACAGGAATGAAATTTATAACCCTTACTCATGCATCTCCTTTCTTACATGGATATTGGTCGGAAGCGGGAATGCATCTTTAATATCTACAAGAGGTTGAACTCACTTGATAGCCACACCGGAGAACATGCCTGTGTGGATGAGGTACGGATTAACGATGGTGAACTTGACTTTGTCAGCTCCAGCCACCAGAACCTCTCTCTCCACGGATTCATGGATTCCCTTTGCAGCTGCTTTGCTTGCACAGTAATCGGCCATCTTGGGCAGACCAACGTAGGCCATGATGCTGGCTATGGTCACTACATGGCCATGGTTGCATTTGATCATATCCGGCAGAAAAGCTTTAAGAGTCTGGATTGGAAAAGTTCTCATGGTTAATTTCAGGCGTATTTTTTTCTCAGAACATCCAAAACATATTAATAATTAATCATTAACAGAACAAATCAAAATATCAAATATTTACATGAAAAACATGAGTAAAACAAACAATTATACCATTTCTGACCCAAATTCACAGATGTGCACTGTTGTTCAGCCTGAAGTAACAATATGACACTGACCCTGACATGTGCCATTGAGTTTATGGCCATTGTTCTAGTCCATACTGACCCAGACATGTGCCATTGAGTTTATGGCCATTGTTCTAGTCCATACTGACCCAGACATGTGCCATTGAGTTTATAGCCATTGCTCTAGTCCATACTGACCCAGGCATGTGCCATTGAGTTTATGGCCATTGTTCTAGTCCATACTGACCCAGACATGTGCCATTGAGTTTATGGCCATTGTTCTAGTCCATACTGACCCAGACATGTGCCATTGAGTTTATGGCCATTGTTCTAGTCCATACTGACCCAGACATGTGCCATTGAGTTTATGGCCATTGTTCTAGTCCACACTGACCCTGACATGTGCCATTGAGTTTATGGCCATTGTTCTAGTCCACACTGACCCTGACATGTGCCATTGAGTTTATAGCCATTGTTCTAGTCCATACTGACCCAGACATGTGCCATTGAGTTTATGGCCATTGTTCTAGTCCACACTGACCCAGACATGTGCCATTGAGTTTATGGCCATTGTTCTAGTCCACACTGACCCTGACATGTGCCATTGAGTTTATAGCCATTGTTCTAGTCCATACTGACCCAGACATGTGCCATTGAGTTTATGGCCATTGTTCTAGTCCATACTGACCCAGACATGTGCCATTGAGTTTATGGCCATTGTTCTAGTCCACACTGACCCAGACATGTGCCATTGAGTTTATAGCCATTTTTCTAGTCCATACTGACCCGGACATGTGCCATTGAGTTTATAGCCATTGTTCTAGTCCACACTGACCCAGACATGTGCCATTGAGTTTATAGCCATTGTTCTAGTCCATACTGACCCAGACATGTGCCATTGAGTTTATAGCCATTGTTCTAGTCCATACTGACCCAGACATGTGCCATTGAGTTTATGGCCATTGTTCTAGTCCATACTGACCCAGACATGTGCCATTGAGTTTATAGCCATTGTTCTAGTCCATACTGACCCAGACATGTGCCATTGAGTTTATGGCCATTGTTCTAGTCCACACTGACCCTGACATGTGCCATTGAGTTTATGGCCATTGTTCTAGTCCATACTGACCCAGACATGTGCCATTGAGTTTATAGCCATTTTTCTAGTCCATACTGACCCAGACATGTGCCATTGAGTTTATAGCCATTGTTCTAGTCCACACTGACCCAGACATGTGCCATTGAGTTTATAGCCATTGTTCTAGTCCATACTGACCCAGACATGTGCCATTGAGTTTATAGCCATTGCTCTAGTCCATACTGACCCAGGCATGTGCCATTGAGTTTATGGCCATTGTTCTAGTCCATACTGACCCAGACATGTGCCATTGAGTTTATGGCCATTGTTCTAGTCCATACTGACCCGGACATGTGCCATTGAGTTTATAGCCATTTTTCTAGTCCATACTGACCCAGACATGTGCCATTGAGTTTATGGCCATTGTTCTTGTCCACACTGACCCAGACATGTGCCATTGAGTTTATGGCCATTGCTCTAGTCCATACTGACCCAGGCATGTGCCATTGAGTTTATGGCCATTGTTCTAGTCCATACTGACCCAGACATGTGCCATTGAGTTTATGGCCATTGTTCTAGTCCATACTGACCCAGGCATGTGCCATTGAGTTTATGGCCATTTTTCTAGTCCATACTGACCCAGACATGTGCCATTGAGTTTATAGCCATTGTTCTAGTCCACACTGACCCAGACATGTGCCATTGAGTTTATGGCCATTGTTCTTGTCCATTCTTGTTCAGTCAAGTCCAAGAGAGTGCGACCAGTGACAATGCCAGCATTGTTGACGAGAATGGACACTTCACCAACATCCTGCTTGACCTGTAAAAGGAAAACAAGACATGAAAGCTATCATGCAATACCAAGTAACAAAGAACAACCACTTTCAAATCAACAACTACCAAACTTCCTATGTCACACAAATTCTCAAAATACCCTTTCCACGGAAAAAACACCCCTTCTCTATACATCCTACTTCAAGCAGGCAATAAAGATATGTGCGCTGCCCACTTTCTTGGACTGACCTTAGCTGCAGCTTGACTGACTGCCGCCATCTTGGAGACATCCACTGTGTAGGCATGGGCATTTCCTCCCGCCTCCTTGATCATTTTGGCCGTCTCCTCATTGCCTTTCTGATTGATGTCCCACAAAACCAAGTTACACCCTGAAATCATGCCATGACAAGCTCACATTTCAATAACACACTGTCCAGACGGGAAAAGTTCTGAAGTTACTTCCTTAAGAAAAAGCTTTCAGATATAATTCTAGAAACTGATCACTGAAGATGTGGTTCAATATGACGAATGTGCAATAGTTAGAACTTGGCACCACATTATCTCAAAGTAAATTCCACTTATTCATTGATATCAAACAACACCATGTTATTAGATTATCCCAAGGGGAGGGTATTGAACAGTTTTGGACGGTGGGCTTTCTGTGCGGCA
This sequence comes from Acanthaster planci, assembly GCF_054643075.1. NCBI lineage: Eukaryota > Metazoa > Echinodermata > Asteroidea > Valvatida > Acanthasteridae > Acanthaster > Acanthaster planci. The sequence goes on from NC_141778.1 coordinate 1,222,511, forward strand.
GCTCCCTCTTTATATTCTTTGCCAGTGACGATCCGTCAAATTTTGTCACCGACACATTTTAAGATTCAAGTAAAAACATATTCATTTTGAGCTACCTTAGGAAACTAGTTGCACCCTGGGCTGATTAAGTTCTAAGTGTTTTATTAATTTATTTATTGTATTTTACTTGCATAATGTAACATTTATTTAATTAGTGAGAGCATTTGAACATAATTATGGCATTTGCGCACTATAAATTATTATTAATACTATTCTGAAGTTCACAATGGACATTTGTTGCAGCTAAATGAGATGATATTACAATTCAACTAGGGAAACTGAAGTTAAGGTTGCACTGATTAGGATTCTGTCATACCTTTGAGAGCAAACCTAACAGCCATGAGCCGTCCAATACCACTACCGGCTCCTGTCATCAGCACCGTCTCACCATCTAGAGACTTTGGACGAGATGGCAGTAGCCACTTGATCCAAGACCACACCAGCAGAGTGAGGACCTTGATGGTCATCCATAGCACATCAATGACAATTTTCATGATGAAGATGATGTTATGAGGACGTCAGCACCAGTTCAATTCAAGATGTTCTTCAATGAATTCTGCAGCATGAAATACATGTACAATAAATGACAATGTTCTCATACCGACCATACAATAAGTAGCAATCAGAACTACTCAGAGGCTGAGGGAAGTAACAAGCCCTTTCTGGAGTAGCCTAAATGTATTTAAATACTTTTAAACAAATGATATTCATCATATTTGAAGTAACTGATCTTCACTTACCTATGTCCCACAAAAGATGAGTTAGGCTTAAGTTACTCAGGCTTCACGTAGTCAACTTCAAGTTGTACTTTGACCGTAGGCATACACAGCTCCAGTCCCTACGTGTAGGCCTATCATGCGATGGATGATAGCACTGCCCAGCCTAACTACCAGCTATGATAACTGGAATTTGAAGTATATAACTACCAGTACAATATAAATGGATCAATCGTGCTCCATGGATCAAATAAGATTACTATAATCTTTCGTTTGCGCAACATTCACAAAGAGGTTTCTCCTCTGTTAGGCCTATGACAGCCATCAGAAAGTGATAATATTAACATGTCCTACAAAATGAATTTTAGCTAGAAAATTCTCTGGCATCTCTAGTAAAACACTAGGGTTTTTTAGACAAGTCTCATAAGTCTTGTACTAGAAAGGCATTGTGGGAAGGAAAAAGGAGCAAACAAAGCCTCTTTTTTTTCATCCACAAAAGGCACAATGCCTTTCTAGCTTCGTACAAAATCCACGGACGTATATGAAAAAAATCTGGACTATAAGATATAAAGAATATAAAGTTGCCCGGCAATGCCCACCTTTGTTCTCTCTGGCGTCAATAGACGCGAGTCAACCCGTGCATTTGTTTTCGGCTCGGTAAAATGGCCGCTGGTTGGCTTCTATTTCAACGGTGTTGCAAGTCCAGGTTTTTTTTTTATATACGACCGTGACAAAATCACCCATGTGGTAATAACTAGCGCGCGGAGTCAGAGGCACAAGTGTTGTCCGTTTATGGAACTATTACCCTCCCAATGTGTCTCGAAGCCTAGACATACTATGTGGCTTTATTTTGGCCACTTGAATCTCAAGATAAATTTGACTTTTTGAAAGGAAACTGCAGAAAAATCTCACCATGAAGGCTGAGACGTGATCGCCGTATGTATAATGATGCTACATTGCTAGATTTGTACGAGCATCTAATTCTAAAGTGAAACCATCACATGCCGGAATCGAAAGTAAAGATTATAATTGTTAGCTAGCCGGCCCCAACGCCGCGCGGCTTGCCAGCTGTACGCTGAGGCTAGAGCGCCAAAGCATGGTACTCCGAGTCGACTTCGTCTCAGCTCAGATATCTCCAAAATCAGTCCTGGAATGTAGGCCTCATCCTCGACCGTAGGCCTCAAGCTTTCGTACTAAATTTAAGCACTGTGAAATCTTGCGTTTTTGCGTCTTACTTGATATTTTTGTGGCATTATAGGGCTTACTGTAGGGTTAACAAAATAACAGTCAGTTGCTAATAAAACGGATGAAGCATCAATCATGCCAATGGAGATCAGGGGATGAAGATCATGAGATTTGAAGCTTTTCATGAAGGAGGTAGCACTATTAAACTGGTTATGTTTGCTGAAGCACCATGGATTTTTCCACCGGTTCTTTTCAGAACCCCACATACTCAAAACGATGATGTACATGTACATGTATAGAGACCGCAAACGTAAACATATCCAGTTTATTTTACTTAATCATGTTAATGGCATGAATGAGACGTCCTGGCCTGTGACATGACCTGCGTAGCTTATATAAATATTCATTGGTGCAGCTATTAAAATATCCCGGATGTAGATATAAGGGCCTCTTTCTACACGGGCAAAATGGCGGATGGGTATGGAGAAATTTCTGAATGATTAAACCCGTTAACATCCTGTTTCATGTCCTCACTTCAAAGAAGCTGATATAGTTGAGATAAAGAAAAACTGCTTCTATTTGATATAGTGTACTTTTGTTGTATAAGCAAGTGGTTTTATAGGTAAATTTCAATCATATAATAGTAAAACTGTTGAAGTGTTGACATCCATACGTTCAGGTACATGTCAGATGAAAGCCACATGCTCAGCAACGCTCAGTCATAAGGCAAAATTTATTTGATAATTTTTAAGGGAGATTTTGGTGTTTTTACAAAAGTCATTAATGTACTTCTAAATTTTTGATGGTGAAGTATTTAAAAAAACTAACCTCAGAACCTGGGATAAGAACATTAAGAATACCCCTGGTACTACTTATGCTAGGTTAGGGTCATGCTATTTAGCGTCAACGAGCATCAACAAAGCTTCAACAAATTATCCAAGCATATTTATGCAAAGATTCTATGTATTATATTTATCTGAAATGATATTTGAGTGTTGAAATTTGAGTGACAAAGTCGGCCTGTTAGTGCAGTCATGGCAGTCCAACCGGCCGCCATTTTGCTTTTGCGTGGACAGCAGAGGACAGACAGATGGCGGCCCCCATATATCGCAAAAAATTTTCATTTTCCTGTGAGAATCTGGAAGCAAATTTGGTGTTTCTCTTACACAGTGGCAAGTGTTAGAGTCTCTAAAATGTAATCAAACCACTTTTAAATCTGTATAACGTATTTTCAAGTTATTGACGCTTGTTGACATGACCGCTAGGCTAGCCGGCCCAGGTTGGACATTGTCTTCATTTAGGCCTACACTAGACGACTGACCATGGAGGTGGAAATAGATTAGGGGTGTGAAAATTCAGCTTTTTAGCTGATTTCAGCTATTTTTGTTTCGATGTTGACCCTGAATTTCAGCTTTTTTGTACACCTACTCTGTACAAAAGTATTGGAACTTTTACATTTCAGTTTTGCTAGCTGATTTCAGCTTTAATTTTAAGTGTGCACTCGTACCCATGATAAAACTCATGTTTTATACACAGCCTTATCTGCGATTTCTTCACACCCAAAGCTCTTCCACGCATGTGTAAGAGGCGGTTAATTACTATTTATTTTGCGTATGTGTAAGTATACGTACTAGACAAACGTAGATCGTTCACGACTAAAAGCATGGAGTTGCGCTAAATTTCCTGCTAAATGTGTTGTTCGCAGGCGTGTTTAGTTATTTCAACACAGCAATTTATGGAATTCGTAGTACAAGGCACTTGTGAACGACATTTGAGCTGTCTTCTCCTGGTAAAAATGTGAGAAAAACTGTTGAAAAAAATGTTGCATTGTAGGAGGACTTTTTATACCCTGGACGTCAGTCGCAATGCAACCTGGGCTAGGCGCAAGGCCTACTCATTGCCATTGACCATGTTGGCCATTTTTTTGAAATTTTTTAATATGTTGAACCTGAAAAATTTTTTTTAAAGGGGCAACAATATCATGACATTGGACTAGAGATGTAAAACTGATAGAGGGTTAAGTAACTAGAGAGCAGGTTCAAAAGAAGGCACCCTTTCCCAATTGACATTAAAAAGCAAGCATTTTTCCTTAAGCAGTTTAGGCCTAGGCTTATCCGGTGTCAGGTCAACTCGACTCTCGACCAACTCCACCGTGCAAACAGTGCAACAGGGACAGGGCATGGAAGGAATGCATTTTCCTAGTTCTGGATTGCGCGTGTAATTTGTTTTACTGTGCATGACGTGATCTGTGCGTGCACACAGTGTGAAGACAGATTTTGGGGGTTTGTGAGTGCGTGCTTCTCATGTTGGGAAAATTATTTTTGAGTATCTCATTGGCACAAGTTCAATTATTGATTGCATTTCAGTTGATTTCGTGGGTTCACTGAGCCAAAATCAGCATCCATAATTTTCGCGATCCGGAACCAATCCGATCATTATTTTTCCCCTTTTAATATCTATTTTTCAATCATGCAGTCGAGTTGGCAAAGAGTCGAGTTGGTTAATGGTGGAGTTGACTCAACTTTGAAGTCGAGTTGGTCAACAGACGAGTTGGTTCAACGGTCGAGTTAGTCGACGGTCGAGTTGGTCAGGAGTCGACTTGACTCAATTCGAGTTGGCAAACAGTCAAGTTGACCTACAACCCGCTTATCCTACCCCCAGAACTGTGGGGCCACACATCCGGCCCGTTCACACGAACCCCACAGAAAGCAAACCATTGTCCCTCAGCCCTGTTGTTCAGTCCAACATCTGCCCAATGTCCGGAAGCCAGTTTGGTTTTCATGTTGGACTACACATACATAGGTCTATCATGACAATGCACAAAGTGACAAAAGCGTGACACATGTCTCAACAGAGAGCTTGGATGAGCAGACAACTTGTGTGCATGTGTGTTTTACAGGCACTTTGCTTGGAAGGAATTCTATTTATGGATGCCACCAGTTCTCTGCGGTGACCTATCAGCCATTTATAAGCAATAAAATTTCCCAAAGAGTCCCATTTACCGATGAAAATGTGGAGGTATTCAAAATAGAAACACTTCCAATTTTTCAAACCAGTCTCATAGGGTTGATGCACCAAATGTCAAGCTGTGTCCATAGAAAAAAGAAACAGCTCCCTGACTGGGGTGAGATTTACCACTTCCCACACCAGCAGACTAGCGACTTTGCACTGTGGATAGTGCCCGAGGCCACTGTTCTTGCTGCATAGCCTTCGCAGCCTTGCTCTGCTCTGGTTTAGGTGGCATGTGCTACTTAGCAGGGGCCAATTTCATTGAGCTGCTTAAGCACAAAATTTGCTTAAGCGCAAAAGAAAACTTGCTTAAAAAACAAAGGTTAGCAGCTCAAAATCCATGTGATAGTCATGCTAACCAAAAGATATGTGAGTACAGTTCCAAAACAATATGCATCACATGGAGTTTTGGCTGGTAAACTGATTTGTCAAGCAAGGTTTTTTCACGCTCTAGCAAATATTGTGCTTAAACAGCTCTATGAAATTGGCCCTACCTGTGCATGCTGCGTCAGGGGGCCCAAGTTGAGTCATAGTGAAAGGTGACACACGCGTATTTTGCCAAACACATTAATCTGCAATATGTATTAAATGCCCCACACTCTGTCATGTTCAACCTTGCATGGTCAGGTTGTTTCTGTGTCAAAGTCGATGTGTCGTAACTTACAACTTGGTAAACAGTTGCGTAGTCCCACTGGTTGAGCTGTCTTCACAGATGAGTTGTTCCCAGTGGAGTTAGCAAATGGTCCATTTAACTGACATCCATGGGGCAAACCCTTTTGTGCTGCATGCAACTATTGCTCAGGTGCAACCAAGCTGCAAGTATGTCTGACTGAGACTGACAAAGTACTTCTAAATGTTATGAATCCCAAGGCGATAATTTATGTTTTTTCCTTCTGTTCATGCCAGTGTTCCAGCAAAGCTGCCCACGCAACCCGAGACCCTCTTGAAAAAGAGGAGAAAGGCTCAGACTGAGAAGGCACGCCGGGCTCAGGTCCGACTTCTCAAAAAGAAGGTAAACACACTAGTCATTTGACGAAGTTGTTACACATCCCTCCCAAAGGAAGTTCAATTTTGACATTGTTAAGTTTCAACTGTATGAAGCAATTACAAATTAAGCAAAAGTGCTTCAAATGGAAGGATCCATCTGTCCGTTAAAAGAAAATTCCCATCATGTTCTTTCCAGAATTAAAGATTTAGGGTGCCAGGTTCTCAGTTTCCATCCTGAGACTGGGACTAGTTTTTCATCTTTTTGGTTTTAATTGCTACAGTAGTCAAGACTTAGGGCTTTTGTTTGCAGAGAAATGCTGTCAAAAGGAAGACAATCTTCAAGCGTGCTGAGCAGTACATCCAGGAATACAAGCGAAAGGAACGCGATGTCATCAGACTGAAGCGTGTGGCCAGGAAGCATAACAACTTCTATGTCCCGGACGAACCTAAGCTTGGTTTCATCATCAGAATCCGTGGGTAAGGGATCGTTTGAGGAATATGATTTTACATGTAGCTCAGCTGTGGAGTTTTTGAACTTGAAATTTTGTAACCATGCATTTACATCTAGACTAAAGCTTTCAAGATTTTAAGCTGAAGTGTTAAATGAATACACGTATGAAGCCAAACTATCCTTCTAAATATTGAAAAGCTAAAAACATTGAAACCTGGTCATTTTGACTTAACACTTGCTATTAGTAGTTGAATTGTCATGTGTACTGTGAAAAAAAAAAGATCTAAATTATTCACAAATAATTGTCTTGAAGGGATGGCAAAGACTCTGTAATCTTTTACATTAGCAATGCAACGTTAACCCTAACTGACCCCCGTCTATAAAATCAGATTTTTTAAGCGTTTGGTAGGATTTAGAAAGGTAAAGCTTAGCCACTATGATTTTGTGGGGCCGATGCCCTTGAAAAGTTTAAGTACAAAGAATGGAGCATTGGCTTCTTGGGCATTGGAGAGCATCGTAAGATTCAGGATAGCCTCTAGTCAGAATATCTTGGGAATTCTGGAATGAGTGATGAGTGATTGTCCTTGTCTCTGACAGTATCAACGGCGTCAGCCCCAGGGTGCGCAAGATCCTTCAACTGCTTCGACTGCGGCAGATCCACAATGGATCCTTCATCCGTCTCAACAAGGCCACCCTGCAGATGCTGCGACTGGTTGAACCATACATTGCCTGGGGGTGAGTGCAAGGAAGGAACTGGTTAGCTACACAGATAAGCAGAGATAACTGCTGAGCAAATTTATATACCAAGCATTAGCAGAGAACCAGTCCAAAACAGTATATTTTACACACTTTGGCTGGTAACCATTTTTTTGTGCTAAGATAATTTTGTTGACGTAATACAAATTACTTGCTTACAGCTTGAAATTTCAAGCCATGACCAAATAATTTTACAGATGTAATCATCGCAGAACTGTGAAATAAAACCCTGGTATTTCATTCAGGATTGCTCACCGTTCCTTGTCCTGTGTTTTTCCTTTTTACAGGTACCCAAATCTGAAGTCGGTACGTGAGCTCGTCTACAAGCGTGGTTATGGCAAGGTTCAAATGAGACGTGTGCCCATCACCTCTAATGAGATCATCGAAAAGTCACTAGGTACAACCAGTTCCAATTGTTAAACCCTTTTTCCCTTGCTTCTTAAAGATTTTGATGGATCTGGGAGGGTTTGAATTAAATACTGTTAAAACTGGAATTTAGTTTTGTAGTGCTGCAAAGCAGAAATTATAGCTCACCAGATTCGTTTGCCAAGCAAAATCAGCAGAGAACCAGTCATAAGAAGTACAGAATACATGGCATTTTGGCTGATAACCTGTTTTTACTAAGCAAGTCTTTTCTGTGCTGTAGCACATTTCTAACTAATGGTTTGATGACTCCTGATATCAGATTGTGACAGATAATGTTTTCTTGATATGACATCACATTCTCCATTTTCCTCATCTTTTCTCCAGGCAAGTACGGCATCATCTGCATGGAGGACCTCATCCATGAGATCTTCACTGTCGGCCCCAACTTCAAGAAGGCCAACAACTTCCTCTGGCCCTTCAAGCTCAGCAGCCCTCGTGGTGGCTACAGAAAGAAGGGAAACCACTTTGTGGAAGGGGGTGACTACGGCAACCGGGAGGACAAGATCAACGAGTTCATACGTAAAATGAACTAAATCCTACCCCTCCAATAAACTATCACACAACCCAGAAAGATGTTTCTCTCTGTCATTGAATAAGCCAGCAACTGAATACATCATTCAGTAGTTTTTTCGTCCTCTGAATTTAAACTATTTGATTGAAGAGCATACTTTCTGAGATTATAAAGCAGCGAAAACACGCATGATGGCATTTACTTTTTCAGAGTGCCCAAGACTTGAGCCAACAGAATCTCCAAAAAACTACAAACAAACGATGTATACAAGATGATGCTCTGTAATCATTTGCCCAAATACAAAAATAAAACATTTCTAATGCAAAGATTATGACTGCAGTTGAGTTATTACCTGTGTTTTGTCTGTTGTAAATTTTACAAACGGGAAGTGATTGTAGGGGCCTTTCTTTAACCGAACTGTGGAAAGCTTTGAGTATTATTTGAGTGTTTCCAGAGTGGAGAATTTTCTTAGTGATGTGATCATGATCTCTGACTAGAGTACATCCTCACGATATGTTTAGTTATTACTGTCGGTGTTCCGAAATATCAGCTTTTCAAATACCCAGGGTTTTGATGGTTTCTAACATATGTTCAGTATTATTTATAAATACACATTAAAAAAAAACGAGTTTTAAAGCGCCTTATGGATTGTGCTATGTTTTTGACATTTAGGAACCAATCCGGGAAAAATCCCCAAAGAGTTACAGTTCAGATTATCCGACTTTGAATTTGGAAATAGTATTCTAACATTCTCAAACTAAATCAGTCTTACTCTGCTCGGTATTCAGACAAGTTCTGGTTTCCAAATTTACCAGATTTAGGGGCAGTAAGAATGCACTTAAACATTTACTAACATCCTGAAACCCTGATAGCAATCGTTCATCCCCGATTTTATTTGGACAGGTCCCAGGTGATCAACATCACTCGCCACGCGTTAGCTGGATTTCTAATTCTTCACTTCCCGGGACCCTCGTGTCAGCCCCAACATACTAACCAAAATGACTTCTTCTTGACACACTTTTCTTGCTACCCAAAATAGTTGGCAGGGTAAATGGCTCTTATCAGTAAGAATCTAGAGGCATTGGCTTCTTCAGTTCTGATTATTTCAGACACTGAGGTCTCCTTTCAGGGAGTAGGAGGGATATTTTTGCTCTTGACCTAAGCAAATGCTGAATGTTTTTTCCAATCCATCTCCAATCGTATTTCCTGTTCTTGACACTGCTCGTCAGAATGCTGATGTATTTATCTCCAAACCTTGAATTTGTTTTTCTCAAGCGACCAGAGGTAGAGTTACTCCCAGCTATGCACTGGCGGTAAATTTGAACGGTCTGGTATACAACTGATTCTCGAGGTACAACTTGCACATTTTAATCGCAAAAAGCCATTGCCAAAAAGCCAAAAAGCGCTCTACTGAATAAAATGTACCTGAACTTACACTGCAGACTGAAAACTTTTCCACTGTGTGCAAAGTGGACCAGGTGAATTTTTCAGAGTCTCTCATTAGAGAGATGTTTGCCTTTTAAAGAAGAATTGGTAACTATGCCAACCGGGCTTCTTTGATACATTTGTTCACATTGCAGGTGTTTTACACACGACCGTGCTACCTCGATGCGACAGATTTGGTATGACGAATTTCAGAGTCCCAAAGCTGGTAAAATCTTTGACTTTTTTTTTTAGAATTTGTTAGGTAAAATCAATCGGGAACCAGCTAAAACTTTACCCAAGGCATGTCAGTTGGAAATTTGCTTTGCAGTTAGTTTGAAATGCCTGCAGATTTTCTTTAATCGTCTTCAAGTAAAATCGGTGGTCTGATGTAAGGAATAAAGGGCACAGTTTCCTCCTGTTTGTTTACGTCTAGGGGCCAACGTGACCAGAAGTACCCCGTCAGCTCCATTTAAAGGGCGTAAGGGTAGGGTCATTGGGATTTTAGGGGAAATTGAGGCAGTCATCCCCCTCTATCTACCCTGGGTCACGGCTGGTTGACATTTGGAGTTTCCCTGGGAAGAACGATTAGGGAATATGTTAACCCTCCCTGCCCCCTAAAAAAAAACATTTTTGTCAAGCGAAGGAACCATACTATCCAGTTGATACATTGTTTAAATCCTAAATCCTTAAGCCTTTCTCAAATGCATCCCGTTTTCCAAAATTTGCCACGTTCAGGATCGTAGAACCCAGCACTATCACTTTGCAATGTCTGTCTTGTTTGTTTTTTGGTTTTTTTTTTTTTTGTTTTTTGCACAAAATGTTTGCCAACATGTTTAATTAACGAATGTTTCACAGTTCTGGGGTGATTTCTTTTGGGATTCAAGAAGATGTGCCGCAAAAAGGGCTTTGTGATGGAAGTGATGACTAGCTTTGTAGAAGTATGATGTAATTACCAACACATTCTGTCACATGCTTTGCGGTCAAAAGGGTAACAACATCCTCAAGCCTAATCGGTCGTTGTATAATCTTGTCAAAGAAACAGTAGACTGGGATATCCTTTTTGGAATTACAGTGTAACTTGAATGTAACTATAAAGCTTTATACTTACACTTTACCAGTATCCTTCAAAGTGGTTAGCACCCATGCAGGGTGGGAATGCCATTGTCCATTTAGTACTTATGTCATCTTGATACTGGGTTCTACGCTGATGGCTGATGTGTTCACCGCTGTCCATTTTTAGCGAGACTCATTTCATCAAGAAGAGAATCGGTTATGTCGGCTAAATTTATGAGAACCACCTAGTCGAAGTAAATATTTTGACGTGAAACATTTCTTGTCAGGCCTATTTTAACTTGCAATGGGGATATTAACGAAGAGTCAAGGTTGAGAAAAGTGACTACAGTCACTTTTATAACGAAGTGTAATGTTCTGAATGCCAGCTCTGTTCTAAAACCATACTTTAGTAAGCAATACCTTTTTGTTGGGTCAAAGCCTTAGAAATAGGTTCTAAACAGCCCCATTGGGTGTAAAAAGAGACCCTCCCTGTATGTATGTTAAAGCGTGTCCTGTCAGATTGAAACGGACGACTGGCGTGAACTATAAGACCTTAAGACCACGTCTGAGAATGATTACTCACGGCTAATCCGAGGTGTCCAACTCTTGATCTCAGCCTTATTCCAGACAGGGAGGATTTACCCTACGGCTGTCCGACATTGCCTGCCAGGGGTAGATTTGAGGCAGTTCTATATAGCAAATCGCGGTGAGACTTGACGTTTTGCCCGCGTTCTGTCAATGCACGCATGCTCTTTTCCCTCCCGAAGATTGTTTTAACTTGGATCGACATTTGAAGTTTTAAACACCACGCAAAAAGAGACGGCTACTAAACTCCAAAGACGCTCATCCTGTTTACTCTGAGAAGAAAGCAAAAGATATCACTGCACTTGTTCTCTCTCCTCATCATGAGGATTCTGTTGCCTGTTTGGGTGGACTTTGTTGAAGAATCTGGAGGCCTAATACTGCGGGTAGTGAATGGACTAAGAGCCTATCTTCTTTCCGTCAAAGTCCCCGCGAATACAATCGGCACAAAACCGCAGAACTGCCCAAAAGTTGTCCACTCATGATCTGTGATCGCTGACCCAGTGCCTTAACACCAACAGGAAATAGGCAACGTTATCACTCTGTTCCCTTTAGCATCTTGTCTGAACGATATTCAGTGGCGTAAATCTGTGTTGGAAATGAGAGGTGGGGATGGGGAAAGGTAGGGGATGACTTGCCCGGCCATGAATTTGACAAGGGGGAGGGTATACCACATACACTATACAGGGGACGATGTTAATGAAAAGGGTGTATATCTGTGACGTGTATCAAATTCATACAGAATCTTACATCAGAATGGTATATTTATGGCTTTTTAAAATTGCTTTCCCTTTTTAGTGATATTGAAAACATTTTAGTCTTTGGGAAATCTTGAAAATTCTTCACTGTTCGCTTTAATGTTTTTGCTCATCACAAAAAAGTGGGGGGGGGGGATAATTCAATAGCCCATCCCTTCACCCCAAAAGTGGGGGAATATATACCCCCTCCCCCGGATTTACGTCCATGACGATGTTGCGAGTGGGCAATGCTTCGAAAATACCGTGCGAAACATTAAGCTAGCCCCCCCATGCACGTTTTCGTCGGCGCACACAGCACGCGCGCACTTTCGTGGTTGATTGCAAGACGTCGCATGTGCATTATATGAATGCCTCTTTCCAAAGAATATGCAGAGGATCCAGACTATCCGAAAAACTTTCAAAACAGTTGTTACCCAATTGATCCTCTTCAACTGTATCTTGGACTGTTTTATGGTATTTCCCAGCTAGAAGTTCTACAACGAAACTAAACCACCGATTATTGATACAAGAGCAGTGAAATCCATCTTTCATCGGAATGGTGGTTGTGATGGTTTGGAGTTCATCGCTTGAGGATGCGCCTCGTTAAGTCTCGACTCAATTAAAGATCGCTGAAGGCATAACTTTTGGAAACGAACGACTTCCGACAACAACCACTACTTTCAAACAAAAAACACAGACTACTGTAACCATGTTGGGAATATCAAACTGGTATAGAAATGCATAGCGGTTTGCCAAAGTCAATTAAGTTATGCAACTATGAGCATAGAGCAAGGAACATGAGTGACAGCATAATGTCAATCGAGCATTTGAATTCCAAGTGAATAGGTCACATTAGGGTCACCTCCAACTCTGGCCTGGATCAAATAGGTTGAGCGTGAATTCGGGACTATAGGGGCTTTCGTTGTGCCCTTCTTTGCAAGGGATGCTGCTAGTGGTGAACTTGCTAATTGAACCTGGAAACTAAGGGCAAGCCGCACGAGGCACGAAATACGGGTCATTTGACACCACAGGTACCGGTGTTGATGATGATATAGGGGACTGAGACCATGCACAGTCCCTCCTACTTTATAGGCCAACCCACCCCACCCAATGCCCACCCACCCCTCAACTCAAAGCTATGCCTGTCATGCTTTATCGCTGCTTGGTACTGTGATGTAAACTAAATTGATTTAGCATAGATTAGGGTTCTCAGTTTATATAAGGCAAACGGGCGTGGCCGCGTAAGGCAGTGGTCATCAGCCTGTAATCGATCGAGGCACGTCTCGTTGTGATGTGTAGGACAAGTTTTGTTGAATTAAATTATGTTTGGTTCGTTGATAGTATATTTCGTTTCATTAGACTTCTTTGAATCGTGTAGTCGTCACATTCCCGGAGCAGATTGACCCTCATAAGAGTACACCTAGGTCCGGTTATAACCTTTTGACAGTCGTTGATATCATTGCCACCAACGATTCAAAAAAATCTTAAGCCGAACCTCTACTTCACCTCTCTCCCTTCCCCCCCCCAAAAAATATCGGCTTTAAAAATTCTGCTGGCGCTAGTCTTTATCATTTCTCTTCATGGCGTGTGTCAGTCAGATAAACCGTACGATTTACGTCACTGCTGTGACGCACGAGACACGAGTAAATTGATAGCACATTACTCATCCCCGAGTTAGTGTCTAGGAGCATCTTGAGACCTCTATATCTAAAGACACATTTTATTTTGTATTCAGAGCGGAGCTTCGCTGTGATCGTAATTGTTAATAATCCTTTAGTCTCGAGAGAAAACCAGCCTGTCTGTGGCGGCTCCAGGCCGGCAATGATTTCGTTTTCCACGAAAGTTTTCTACCGATGGACTAGAGTCACAGTCGGAAATCAAATTATCTCGATTTCTTTTCTATAGTGGTAACAGAGTTTTGCTTTGTGTAGGGAAGAATTTGTTTGAAAAAAGAAGGTACATGTCCATCCAATTTCAGGAATTCACAAGAACTTGATGTTAGTGATGACTTTGAATTTTTAAGTTACAAAGAGCTGGATGTAGAAAGTCTTGAGCAACCGGTGGATATCGGTTTATTTCAAAAGTTCTGTCTTAATTAATGACTTAATGACTGGCTATGGCTGAGTTCAACGCAACGTCTCTATGATAAATGGCTATTATCGGCCGTTGCCGTTAAGTCAGACGCGATCCATGTTGTATCTTGGTTTGATTAACATTTTCGTGGATTTCCATGAATAAAATGAAAACCCTGTCAAGTGATATTTTCTTATACCCAATATCTGAAATTTCTTTTTAGGCTAAAAAAAAACAAGTCGGTCTCTGGTCACCGCGCACGTCGATTTTGAACGTGCGCATCACCTTTTTTCCCCATTTTTTCTCAAAATGTTCAAAACAGCGCCCTCTATTTCCGCACCGCCTGAATGTTCGCGAGTAGACTGATTCCCGGCCAAAAGTCCATAAGTCAGAAGGGCAATTTGTTCAAGGAACCAGACTAATTCGTGGGCAGCTCGTACCTGGTGATAGATCCGTTACTACTGCTTAAGGGTCCAGTCCACTAATTCAAGCCCCATTGAAAACAGTGTAAAATCAGCACCGTTCAGGGCCCAATAGCATGCACGCCAACATCCCTGAGATTTCTGAAACTCAAATGAAATTCTTGTCTGGTCACTTATCTTTCAATTTCTTTTCAATTTTTGTTGGTTAACCAATTACATTTTTAATTATTCCCACAAAACAAAATCACCCCCCAAAAAAGTGATTTTTCCGAAGTCTGATTGCAGCCATTTTTCAAGTGGCAACCCTCAATTTTCTCGGGCACTTAGGACCATTTTTCAACCGTAGTTTTCAGCCCTTCTGCCCTCATATGAAAGCTCAAAGACCCAGGGAGTTGATCCTGGCGACGATTTACACAATCTCACCATTTTGGGGGCCAAACAATCTCCTTTTTCAAAAGATACTGTGAGGGGGGGGGCACTTTTAATGCTAATGAGCTGGTCAGAAATTCTCACTTGAATTAGTGGTCTGCACCCTTAATGTTGATGTCGAGCTCACGCAGTAGACCATGGGTAGGTTACAAAGTTGCAGCCAGCTGATCAACAACAATGGCGGCATGACATGAGAGTACTAGCCTTTGCTCTTTGATTACATTTGCGTGTCCGTTGCCAGTCCGAAAAAGCCACCCCACCCCCACCCCCAAAAAAACTGTATCGCCGCAGTCAATTCTGGAACTTTGGTCTGACCAAAAGCCGAGTATTTTTATTTATTTATTTTTTGGCCTTTGCCTCAACCGTCTATTCCTTCCTCCGTGGTTTGAGAGACTCGCTAGGGATCATCAAACTTGTACAACCATCAATTCTTTGGAAACTGACAGACAGATTTGTCCCAAGGTGTCAACCATAATCCTTCCCCTGCCCGGCGGAATCTATGTTGGGATCCTATCTTGGGCACGGTTTCCTTAACGCATGTGGAAATGCACTAATTGAAACCAGTGCCATGCGACTTGGGAATCTCTTTCGAGCTCATTTACTACTACCCAGCGGCACCAAGTTGTTAAATATCCGGTGGTCATAATTGTCAATTGCAGTCGGACAGCATTGTCTATCATCCAGTCCACTTGCCCTTTGTTCTGAATCTGCTGCGGGAAATTAATTGTTAGGTAATCCTTTTGTTTAGATTATATGTTCTTGTAATGACGTATGACCACTTGATATCTGCCTAAATACTAAGACAGTTGTTACATAAGTAAAAGCCACAATGTTTGGACGAGCTGAAATGCCAAACGGTTATACTCGGAAGATGTCTCAGGTGAATCTTCGATGTCGACCGCAATTAACTTGACAGAAGTTTCAACATCACAGGCGCTGCAGACAAAAAATGGAGCTAATTATAAAGTTAAACTTAAAGCGTTGGCTCTGTCCTCAAAATTGGCAGGAAATTTTGCTCTGGTTTACAGGCATCGAGCTTTTACAGCCTTGCCCTTTTCCAGCCCCTTCAGTGACCTTTAAGAGAGCTAATCTTCTTGAGACCCGACAAACGATGAACGTCTTCAAGGGCTGGAATCATTGACGTTGTAAGGGGGCCCGAAAAAAATAATAAAGGGGGAAAGCAAAAAGAAATGGAAAAAAATGAATGGGGACAGAAACCCCCACTTTGCTAAGTACAAAAACCTCGAAAGTTGAACCCCCCATCCTGCTATAATGGTCTATCAGTTCGTTGCTGATAAGTGCTTGCCTCCTCCCTCCGGAAAACATTTGGGCGCCGCCCATGGTTGGGATGGAGGATGAATCGAAGTCCGACTTTAGTACAGTGTATCACGCTACTATTTGTATGAGAGGCGTCGGTTGTTGCAGCTTCTGCCATGTGTGGTTTTGCGTTTTGGGATGCACTGGCACAAGTGCAGTCATATAAGGCATCATCATCATAAATACCCTAGCGCTGGTCACCTGTGATTGGTGGAATTTATGCTCGATGGAACCAGTTCCAGCTTCTAAAACAAATTCGACATTCGTAGCTGTTAGTCTGGTAGCAATCATAAGCTCAACGATTTCGTGGGCATGCGTGTCTTAATTGCCTACAGGGGCCCTAGCCAAGATGGCGCTGCTCACTTAGTGAAGGTTGACTCTGTTCTGTCTCATCTGCGAGGCTTCCCAGACAGCCGTGGCGTCTCCTTGAAGACCTTTTGCCCTCCTATCTACTCACATCTGGCCACCTGGCCTGTTAAGCCATCGCGAGCTCTAACGAGATGACAACAAGTGAACCACAGCGTTGAACATGGCATGGCCTCTGCTTCCTGGAGACACGCAAAATGCGCTTTCCTACCCCTCCTGAAGTTAACTGCATCCAGTAGGCCGGATGTTATTAAAGAATCTGCGGTGGTCATGCTATTTCGGAAACTTTACGTATATAGACGAGAGCGCCACCATTCGAGATCTTTCTCATTCGAGGCTTGATTCCTAAAGTTTGGCTAAGATTGGCTGCTTGCATATGGTGCAATTAATTTACAAACTTTGAAAAGCGTGCCGAACTCAGGACAAGCGCAGTGATGATGAATCGGTCCCTTTCCAGCCTGTGATTTTGACATTTTGAGATGCCGATCGAGTGTAGTTGAGATTAAAATCATATCCCTGATTAAGCAGTGAAGAAACCACTTGCGAATCGCAGATGCCCAGTTCCTCCTGCTCAGAATAAGATACACTTGGTGTAGACTCCAAAAGCCACGCACGACCCACTTTGGGTTTGGCTAACAACCAATTTGCCATGAGAACTGCTCTCGGGATATCGACGAAGTGAAAGTGACAAGTTAATCCTCGAAAGATTTCAGCACGCGGATGAAACTCGAGTACTGCCCAGAGGAAAAGTTCCACGGTGTTTTGCCCGGTCACCGCCCGGTTTACCCAGCCTTTATACCATCGCCTTCCACTGACCCGTAGCAGATACCGCGGTTGCCTCATAGGCCTACTTCCCAGCATCGCTTGGAGTTATAAGTGTTGGCCCGGCGCTGGATCACAATAACAGTACATGTATACTCTTGACGTTGCCATTATGACTTGGGATCTGACAACATTGATCGGGGTGTCCCATCCATGAAGGACTGTTACTGTTCAGCTTGCACTTGTCACTGGCCTCACTGTTGTTACGAACGTCAGGGAAATCATTCCTTCAATCAAGTGGTATGTTACTTATGTAACGTTGTCTCATCGATTGGATATCTATTTTAGTTTGACGGAAACAGGTTATTGCTTCATTATAACGAGGCAAGTCATGCAGTCAGTTACCACACAATTCACCGGCAGTTAAATTGTCAATATTTGCCAAAGCAGATTTTACTACAGATGACATGGTAATGGGGTATACTCACTTGACATTTCTTTCTGAATTGCGGAATTATCTCACTGGGGAGCTATCTTTACATCTACTACAGTTTAAAGGATATACACTCTGAATTTCTTAGCAGTGTAGTTTTGTTTTCAAATATTTATCCCGTCGTTTCGAAAATCTTTCTTAGGTCCAGTAAATCACGGTCATAAGAGAAGGATGCTCATTTGGGCCTCGTTTTATCCCTCCTGATCCGTCGAGCAATAATTTGTTAGAACAATGAGCTGTGCCTTTCTTATATTACAATACCTGCATTTAGACAGCCCTGGATCAGAATTGCAAGTAAGGAAACAAGTTTCATGAGTATATATCAGTTTTTTGTTTTTGTTTGTTTATTGGCAAAAAGTCTTCTTTCTCTTGAACGTATTTCCCCGAAATCTTCATGGTGAATATATACTACAAGAATTTTTTTATATCAGGGAATGGTTTTTAGTTTTCTCCCTGTGTTTAGAATTGTTTATTTACAGCGCCCAGTTAGCTTTTCGAAACTGCAGAAAGACTGTTGACGCTTCGTGAAAGATCAGAACATCAAGTAACGTCTTTGACACAAAGACCAGCACTCACGCTCTTACAGTTTTGCTAAGTTTCACTTTGGCTTTCCATTGTGGTTTCTGTAAGTTGACCTACTTGCTTGTGTAAAGTCGTTGCTGCGTGTGCCCAAGTTCTTCGTCGATGCATTTATAATTTCTCTTCCCGTTGTTACGTCCTTCGGGATTGAAGTTGTGTAGGATTTACTCTTGTCCCTCCAAGAACGTGACCGGATATTAATTTTAAATCAATTAAAAAAGAAAGGTAAAGAATGCATCGAACCATCGTCTTAGACCTATATCTCCTCGTGGGCGTAGGAAACATAAATAGTTTTTTTTAGTCCATGAAGTGATATTTTAGGTTCAAGGATAATGACTATGTTGCTCATACCCCCTCATTCATTGCAGATGTGTTGATCAATCAAATCTTCATCCTATCACTTGATGAAATTTCTCCTTTATATTTTAGATAAAATGGGGAGAGGGTACCTCGTAATGCATGATAGCGAAATCATTTTGCCGTTCACAGAATTGTTTCAAGTTTTGGTAGCACAGACACGAGCAGGAATTTGGCATTTTTTAAAGGCAGCGTTTGCACCCAGTGTTATCGCAGAGAAACTCTGACGTTGCAAAGTTCTGGACACGCTGAACTAGAAATCCCTCGAGTAGAGGGGCAGGGCTTATGCTATTAAGGAGTGATCCACATAACAGACTGATTGCTGATATGGTGCATGAGCGCCTCAAGTCCCTGACGATTGATCGTCTAATGCGAATTAAGGTCCAGTGGACAGTCCACTTGAGGCAGTGGTCGAAATTTTAGTTTCTCAGAAGGATTTCTTTGCTTGTCATCTCTCTGATAGTGATCTACACTTGAGGCAAAAGATTATTTTCGAAATTGTACGGAATAAAAACGATTCGTTAAACCAAGTTGAATTAATGAGTAATGACGAACCTAGCAGTGCATTATTATTGAATGCATACCCGTACACTATGATTTGGATACATGTATGTTATTCGCAGTTGGCTTATAACTCAGTCAGTGTTTCCATTTGTATTTCAAGGTCTTAAACTATCTACCAAAAATTAATGTTTGCATTTTGTAATTGACAATAGATTTATGTTTGAATAATTTTACTTTTTGTGATACAGAGATCGTTGCTCAGGGCTCAAGATGCACGGACTGATGCTGAATTGCACCCACGTGATCATCTTACTGATGGCTGGACTAGTTGCCATGTCTGATGGTAACCAAGGCAAGGAGAAACTTGGCGTAAAATACACCCGTGGAGTGGACTGCCGTTTCATCTCCTCGTCATTGAAATATGTCTGCGCCCAGGGAGTGGGCATCACCGAGATTCCGTCGCCGTGCTGCGTCTCAAATGTACGGTACCTGGAGCTAGTTGGGAACCCGGTGACGGTCCTCCACAAAAAGGAGTTCAGCAGGCGATTCTCAAGTCTCCATGGGATGGACCTGAGGAACAATCAGATCAGCCATATCCAGCATGGAGCGTTTGCTGGACTCCGGAGACTCCAAATTCTGGATCTGAGCGGGAACAGGCTGACTAGCCTTTCGGATGGAGTGTTTAAGGGCTTGAGCTCACTGACAACTTTACATCTTGGCGGGAACGGAATGGTCAGTATGTCGCAAGAAGCGTTCCGCGGCCTACACTCACTAAGTCTTTTGAGACTTGAAAACAACAACCTCCAGGAGATCCAAGAGGAGGCCTTCGAGCCATTAGAGAGGCTCCTCAGCCTCTATTTAGACGGGAACCAGATAAGCCAGTTAGACTCTGAGAGCTTTAGCGGACTGCGCCGCTTGCAGACATTGTCGCTGGCGAGTAATCAATTGCAGACGACCCCGGATATTCTTAGGAAGCTTCCTGAACTGGTAGAGTTAGTGTTGAGCAGCAATCCACTCATATGCGATTGCAGACTTGTGTTTCTCCAGGACTGGCTTGCTGGACACAACAGCGGGCAAAGCAGAGACACTGTTCGATGTTCCTCTCCTCCACTATTTCGTGGATATAAACTGAGATCAATCAGTCCAAGGTTGTTGTGCCAAACTGTGTACCACCAGCCAAACACGAATGGAGGTCCGACTTCGTATGACTCCCCTGTATATGATGGGAGCATTTTCAGCCCAGCATCGGTCAATGACCAGGAGCAAGGCGATTCTTTCCAATCGGTCATCATTGATGTTTCTGCAGGTGTCGATACGACACTACGCCAAACCACTGCGCCGACATTCGCTAGTGCGAGATTTGACAAAGTGTTTTTTGAGGACGTATCGGGCTCCGATCACGCAGCACCTGCAGAACCATCAACAAGGCCCAACTGGGAACCAGGAATACCCATGTATCCTGGACATAGGCCTCCCAAAGCAACCACCGTCCCGGTAGTTGTAACCACACCAACGTACGATTCAGGACGCCCTGGGTTGGATCCACCGAATCATAGACCAGGTACTGCCCCCGCTATTCCCAACGGCAGACCCACGGCAGCTAACCCAAATCCTGCTGGGCAGAATCCTTCAGGGCCTAGGCCTCCCGAGAGGCCTCCGCCGAACGAACCCCCCAGACCAACGTCTGGATATGATGGGACAAATCAAGATTCAAACAATGTAGGAAATACAGGGGTTGAGCAAGGAAGATATAACTCAGACCAGCCAACTCTGAGCTCCGGAGAGCCAAGCATCAATCCCAGCGGATCGTCGCATCCAAACGATACAGCACACATTCCAAATGTTACGTCACCAGATCTGTCTAGAAATGAAACAGATCCTCCAAACATCCAACCTACAGATTCTGCGAGTTTGACAATTCCAGTTGTGACTTACAACACTTCCATGATTACCGAGCTTCCAGATGCAGATGGACCGGGCATTGATTCAGGGACGGACAGTAACGGCTCCTCCAGTGTGCAGACGCCGAACGCCCCTCTCGTTGTTTACGGCGTGGAGGGCCAGAGCGTCGTGCTACATTGCGGAACCGATGATTTGGATCCTCATTCCCGGGTAAGGTGGTTACATCCCAACGGTCAACCCGTCACGGGGCTCAACAGCCGCTTCGAGTTGAAACGGGACGGTTCTTTGCGAATCCACCCTCTGCGAATCAGTGACACGGGCAGCTACCGCTGTATTGTTAGAAACATGGCAAGTTCGAGGGTGATACTGGTCCGTCTGCGGACAGCCTGTCCCTGTGCGGATGCCGCATCTTCTGATGGCCGCTTTTATGAGGAGTTGTCCCCAGAGCTCTTTCCAGTTCCTCCATACTCCTGCAGTTGGACCCCGTTGGTAATCGCGGTGGTTACCACCTTCCAAGGAACCGTTGTGGCTTGTGCTCTTGTGTTCTGCATTTGGTACACGCGCTGCTACCGCAGGAAGACATTCACAATTCGCGTCCAAGAGGCGGAAAAACGAGACAGTAAGAGGCTCAGAAACTGTGACATGTCTGTTCTAAGACGTTGCTCCAATTCTACCATCACGTCTCGCAATGACTCCTCCAGGGACATCAGTTTCGAGCAGGGATCGTTCCACCCTTCCGATTCGCTGACAACTGTGTCACCCAGAACAAGTCACACCCTCAGTGACTACATGAATGCTTACGTGACGCAACAGATGCGTCGGCAGTACCACATGCGACTGCCAGTACCAGACTATGTTGATTTGGACCTCAATTCCCGGGACCCTCATGAGACTTTGTACTCGAGTCTTCGGGGACGAGATTTCAGCAACAGGAGAAGGCGGATTGTCACTCAGTGAACTATTTGTATCCTTTAAGTTCCATCAGTGTGAAAACATGACATCTGCCATGGAGTGTTGTCTCGGCAATACATCCTCGCCAATGGGGAAAAAGCTGCAAAATTGATGCTGTACATCGGGCGAACATTACGTAGCACCATTTTCCCAAAGACTGCACACAGGCTTTTGGTAGCCCCATGATGTACATCACACCACGTGATCGTTTGATTATTGAAGACCGTTGATCTTCATCAATGGTCATTTTGTGCTGCATTCATGTTCTTGTGTGAACTTTGTTACAGGAAGCACAATCACACACAGTGACATTATGCGCACGGGTACATTTTCTTGAGTGATTTCCAAACTCGATAGCCCGGAGGGGACTTTTATAAACAAAAGTAGCACACTAATTAAGAACTCTTTTTTCAACATTCCATTTTATTTTTTGTGATAAAATAACTTTAATCCATCTGATATTAGACTGGAAACGGTTTTCCGTACAAGCAGGAAATTTCCTGTTTGACTTACAACGGCGTGTTCAATGTCTTGGTGATCCACGAACAGGTAGAGCGTGTTGCGCGTCTATTTACATTAAACATCCGAGACTAGGTTTTTTTTTGGCGGGAACACCACCCAAAATCGGAAGGTTGGATCAACAGACTAGTTCCTAACAACTTGGGCGTTTCAAAGCTTGTAGTCTCCTCCCGTTACACAGCGAGGAGGGAATGTTGTAAGGATGAACTGTTTTTAACATTTCTGGTATCAGCCATTTTCATATCAGAGTGTAAATTTTTGCATGAGATTTGAAGAGCACTCCAAATCATAATTTGAGTTAAGACAGAAAATAAAAGCTCAGATCAAGTAAGAAACAACAGTATTACAGCGACGAGAGATCGCTTGCCAATAATAATGTAGTCCATTTTAATGTTCTACTGCTCATGTGCAAAGTGATACATTTCAAAGTCAGCACAGGAGCAAGGTGAGCACACATGGACGGCGGCAAAGGAACATGATTCACTCGCTGACATTAAAATAACTTTACCCAAAGGTTAAAGGAGACCATGGGCTAAAGGAACAGAAGACGCAAAATATAAATTACATGCCGTAATTTAGTCCGTGATGATGATTCTATAAAGATCATCTGCAGCTGGGCTTCAAAACTGCCTACGTGGATTATTAGAGGGGTTTATTCAAAGTAACCCAAATAAACCACTTTGCTGTCAGGGTCAGTTGGTCGACCACTGAACAAAATCATTTCCTTGCCATAAAAACGGATGGTAAGGCATCAGTGAGATAGACCTTTTGGGAACAAATTTTTCCCAACAACCCCTAAGGGCAGGTTCATTGAGGTGATAGAATGAACTATACTACGCACGTTTGCTGCCAAAATTGACCACTTGTGTGAACTGGAGCCCCCCCCTGAAGTGGACAGAAGTTGGGCAGAGGAGGGAGGCTTCCTTGTCTGCCAGCTCTTTGGGTAGCAAGGCAAATTACGTAAGGGAAACAGCAGACTTCGAAACCCTAAGAGAGGTCCTCGGTAGATTCCGGTCATCACAGTTCAGTGATACTGTCAACTTGTAATCTGAATAAGTCGTTTTTGAAAGCATACATCAGGTTTAATATTAAATTTATTAAATCAGTGAATTAGTTAGGATTATTGACTTTTCAAGCAGGGGCAAGATAGAAACGGCACTACACCTTGATCTTTGGGGGATGAAGGTTATCTGTGTATAGGATGGACAGCTGTTTTTTAGGTCCCCCCCTAAAAAAAATGCCTCCCCACCCAAGACGGGAAACTCCTCTGGAAATTGCCTTCATTTTGGGCTACTCTGTGCACAAGGCAATAAGCCTGTAACAAACCGACATACATATTCTGAAATTGGTCAGCGTATTGGCAATATTAAAGGTAGACACTCATGTTTGACGCCGTTGCTCCCCAAATTTGCTCTACAGAGAATTACATAATTACAAAGTCTTTTGCAAAGATGTTAACAAGATTTTAAAAATATTAATGAGCTGAGGCAAATCCGTTTGTGCTATGATTTAAGGAACTGTGAAGTTGATGAAGCTTTGTATTAGATCAGTTACGGAATAACATTGAATAAAATTATTTGCAATTCATACGTCCCCCTTTCAAGTTTCAGCTCTTTATTGAGAAAACAGACGATTAAATTTAAATAAGGGAAAAGTAATTGACGCTGGGAAATTCTGTTATTTCTGAGACAACTGACTGGGTTTTTCAGCTTCGACCCCGAGATGTTTGCCCCGCAATCTGTCTAGAAATAGTGGACATGAAAATGGGTTGTTAGAAGATGGCACCCTTTGATTATATTCATAAAGTCTCAGGGCACATTTGAATATTTTCCCTCTCCACTGAGTGGATTGTTCTCGGTGACGTCATCATATTGGGTCACAGAATGAGTCACTCGCTGGGTCAATACCCATAAGTCACCGGGGCGTCCCAATGGGAATGCCATGGGAATGTGTGATGTCACAGAAACGGAAATGTGATTTTCCAATAAGTTCCGTTGAAATGTCAACGAGTCCATTGTGAAGAGAGGGAAATATAGGCCTGTTGCTGTTCATTAGTTATTTTGATAAAACTAGGCCTGTGCGCTCGATTTTGCACTGAAGGGGAAAGGGTGATTATAGCTCCTACGTCTTTGACGCTGATTCATAACTTGAGGGTGCAAGATTGGACAAGATTGAAAATTGTTTTAAAAACAGTCCATGTTAAGCGACTGGTCACAGGCCTATGAGTACAAAATTCAGCATAAAAATATTGGTAATTATAACTGAATTCAAAACTCTACGACCACTGTTAAATCTGTAGATGTCGGCTGCAGGATTGCAATGCTGTATAGGCGTGTTCATCTGATCCGAATCTGAGCTAAGCCGAGTCAATGAAGGCACGAGCTTCTCATTGTCTCCTCTCTACAGGTTTTTTCAAGAGCGCTCAGTTGGTGTCGTTACCAGAAGTGAAATAATAGTAATAATTGTCCGATTCCTACTTTTTCGTGAGTGAAAAAAAGTATTGTGCAACATTTCAATAATTCAAATTCAAATTTTGCTCCTCCTCATACTTAATAATTTCTCCTGTTAGTGGGCTTGTATGACTTTGAACAAACTGCAGTAAAACAGACTCACCGGGCTATGGAGGCGTATTGCTGCTAATGCAAAAAAAAATCATTTCTTCTCGTTTAAGCGACAAAGTTATCTCGTATCTCCTTTAAGCGAGATGTCTACATGTATGTCGTTAAACGAGGGACTGAATCGTTTACATGTGATTATAAGTCGTTTAAACGAGATTTTTTCTCGTTGGCTGCAATAAGCTTCCGTACCGCGCAACTGACAGGGAAAGAAATTATTGAAAATTTTGCAGCTGCAGCTTTCAGAGTTATAGGGGGCGCCCTGTATATTTAATTGACGCCAGTGGTACATTGCCGGTGGTGTTGCTTTCACTAGCTGACTAATTCCAGAAATTAGGGGTCCATCTATTTTCGTGTCCCTGTCACATCTGACCTATGATTTTGTAAGTTCAGAACACGTTTTATAATTTCCAGATGTGATGAATTAATGCAAATTAGGCTACCAAACAAATAGTAACAGTTTGAAATCAATTCCGGTGATATTTCCATGTCAAATAGGAAAGGTCAGACGTAGGCCTAACCGGGACACCAAAATGTCACACTTTTGGACCCCTAATTTCTGCAATTACCCAGGTGGAAAGCAGCAGGTGGTCAAAAAGTGGGTGGTGGTTCTATGGGTCGCTACAGTGGTCTTGATGCATGAATTGCGATATTGGATCAAAGTACTCAGCTTGTACAAAGTTACGCGAAGCACAACATTGTGCGCTTATACATGGGGCCTTGTGGGATACCGGAACAATGGGAAGTACCCCACAAGGCCAGTTTTTACCTTGTGGGGTACCAAAATTGGTACCCCACAAGAATTTCACGAAACTGATATTTGGAAATAACTCAAAAAGGGGAAATTTTGATGGGTAAAAATCTGTCGCAAACTGAAGTGTTTTATACAAGGGGCATACGGTCGAAATTTCAACCTAGGAAAGTGAATTTGGTTTAAATTGGAGTGATTTGAAAATTTTTGCGTGTTGTGTGGGAGTTTTGTACAAGAGAACAAAGGAAATACCCCACGAGTATATTTGTGTAAGGATATGTGTACATGTACATGTATGCACATGGAGGAAGGATTTTCCTCCATGGCATGCGTAGGTCAAGTTACTTTTGGATGAAATGTAGGAAATAAACTGATACTATGCAAGACAATGGTGCCCCTCCGATTTCAGATTACTTGAGCATTTTTATTACTGTCTTTTTTTTCCAAGGAAAAAAATTCTGACTGGACAGCTTTGGCTGGCGAGATTCTGTGCCGGATAAATATTGACCAACTTTGGCACGCACTCGATTCTGCGATATAACGACCGTGCTTTATGTACACCGCCACCAAGTGAGAGGAAAAATCCAGTTTTAAAGATGTCTACGTCTGGCTGCGTGTACGTGATATAGGCCGAACTTGTAAGTGACTAAACTGAAGTTGAGTATATGTAATTGAACTATTTTGAATTTCTGTGAATATTGGGGGCATGCTTAATCATGGAAATTATAATAACTATTTATGGGGGAAATGATGCGTAAGATTTTTTGATAACTTTGGCAAATATGCTTCATCAGAGCACCAGACAGAGATCGGGGATCAGGAGTAGGCCAAGGCAAACAATGTTGCTACTCAATAATAGTAACATAAGTAGGGTCAACCATGGAGGTGTTTTCCTACCTCTAATCAATCATCTATGCATCAACGAGCGTCAACAAGTTATTCAAGCATATTTATGGAGTTTGTTTCATTTACACTATTATTATATCCCACTTCTCTTGTTCAATGTGTCATCTCTATTTTAATGATATTTAAATTATTAGCCTAATTAGGCCTAGTACCAGTACATTTGATAACAATTTTTTTTAGTGTTGATATTTGAGTGACAAAGTTGGGCCTGCTCATGCAGCCGGACCGGCTGCCACCATTTCATTTTCTTGCAAGAATCTGGAAGCAAATTTACTGTTTCTCTTGCACAGTGGCACACATTAGAGTCTCTAAAATATGATAAAACTGCTTTTAAATCTACTTGTGTGTATCGGCAATCATTGACGCTAGGTGGCATGACGGCATGAGTAAGCTTAGGCTAGCCCCAGGAGCATGACGAGCAGATGAGTGTGGCCCAGAGACTTGGTGTTAACATTTGCAGGCCTCTGCACATCGACATACATTTACGCTCCAATGAATGTTGACTGTACCACCTCAGTTTCCCCTTCCTGCACCTGCTGACGGAAAGATTTCCATATACAGACATTACTTGACACCTGTGCACAAACCCTATGGGACTGGTCTGAAAAATTCTAAGTGTTTTCTTAGTAAGCAACTTTGTTGTTCCCCTCCTAACTTGAACTTTTTTGGACATGTTTTTGCTTTCTGATGGCTAATAGGTCATTGTAGGGAATAATTACTGGCATCCGTAAATGGAACTCTTCCCCTTCTGATTTTTGGGCTGTAACAAACTAGCCCTGTCACTCTAACAGTTTGCCTACATGCCCTAAGCCTACCATATACACCTGCTACAAGACTGGCCTAACAAACAGCACTTAGAGCAGTTTGCAGGTCTGAAGAACCTGGACCTTCCCCACACTAGTGCCAATCCTTTGTATTATTTCTGTATCCTCAGCCCTATGCCTTAGCTGGAAAAAAGGGCACAATTGCTAAATGCTCTGCTCGCCGCATGATCCACCTTGTAGCCGGCTACCAGTTCAAGTTGTCACAAATGATTGCCATTGATATGCCCTCAATATACATGTACATTCTCAATCCACCTCACAGCCATGTAACATCATAACCACCAACGGGATAGTTGGCTTAGACTTAGATTTTTTTCAACAATTCCTATTCATTTTGTGTTGGACTTGATTTTTTTCCATCATCAACTCCAACCGAGTGGCCAGTGATCTCAGGTGTAGCAGGGTACTCTGCAGTTACTCCTAAAATAAAACCTGAAATACTCATCCTTTGGAATAAAAGCTTTTCAAGATTATGATATACTGGTATGAGACTACTATTTCCCGATTTAAAGGCTTACGCTAGTCACAGAGCTTTACTCACCTAAGCACTAACATGAATAAATAGACTTAGAGGCCTAGTTCTTTAATTCACCCTAACAGCAAGTCTTTGACTTCCTGTTCTTTAGTCTCAATTTCCTCATCTCAACTCTGCTGTTGTTGAATGGGCATTAGCCATGGTCAGAATCTTTTTAGGTTGCAAAGCTATTGCGATAAACACATAAATTCCCAGTGCAGGTGATGTTTAAGAACATTAAAGAAACAAATTCCAATCCATGGAAGCTTACTTGCACTTCTTGGGGTTGAATGTGAAATTGTTTACTTATAGATGGGTACACATTTGCGCATTACTACCTCGCAATGATTGGCGACTTGTTTCATCCAGATATACGTGCATTTCCTGCAAACACACACCTTCATTATCTGTCCAGTTGCCTGCCTGCCATTAAGTTATTGATAAACCAACTGGTGCACTCTTTATGTTTATCTCACTGGTTCCCGTACCCATAAGATCCTCACCATGTATGTTGCCCATTCAAAGATCAGGAATGAATTGGTGTACAGTAAACAAATGGCAATGCTGAGACAACAGAACAGAGACCAAAGTTGTATGAATAGGAACAGTTGAGTAGCAATTCAGGTGAATCCATGAACTGCTTGGGTGAGTGGAGTTGTATGAGAAGTATGAGGCTCATAGGAAACTTTTTTACAAAGTCCCCACTTTTGGGGGGGTTGGGTATAGGGCCAAGGATATGGAGGTAGTGCCGTAGACTGGCCCTAGTCTGGGCCTAACTTGGTCCCCGCTTGTCGCCATTTTTAACATCTGGAAATGATCTTGTGATAAAAGTAGATGTAGTGGGGGAACAGTGTCATTAGTGACAGTTCTGTTGTTATCTCCTGACTGAAAGTGTTTTTCCCTCAAACTCATTTTTTTCCCTCCGCAGTTTCCAGGGTGAACATCTGACAATCCTGGCTATCACCCAGTGTCAAGAGATCTGATTTTCTTGGAAAGAAAATGACAAGAGTACTTGCCAAGTTGACATTGCTTTAGGTATGAGACGCCAGAATCTATCGTTTGACTCCGAACTGCGTCATTACCTTCACATGAATCCATCCGAGGGTGACGAGGATTCCAACCACAGACAAAGTATGAGTGAAGGAAGCCTACCAAGCCAAGGAAGTGCCAACAACAGCAGGTGCGAATCAACCTGTTTCAGTATTAACTCGTTGGCTTGTGTCCAACAACAATGTTTTTGCCAAACTTTCTGTTGCTGCCCTACTTAACTTCCAGAACCTTTAAAATTGCAGTGTCATGAAATTTTTCGAATGCAAGTCATGTCCATGTTTGTGACTCATACACAAAACAGAGCATTCTCTATCTGCATGTGCTTTCCTTTTTCAAGAAAAACCCAAATGCTGCACCTTGGTTACGGCAAATTATCTTACCTCGTTAAGTTGAATCTCCCAAAAAGAGATAAGAATACATTTCCTAACTTTCAACTTGGCAAAAACCACTTCCCCCTAATTTAGTGTAACTTCAATTCAATTCTTCAGGTCTTCTCCAGGTCCCAGAAAAAAATCGACCACCAGGTCCCCATCGAGATGTGGTTCAGTGTGTCGGTTATTGTACAACTTCATAAGCTACATAGTAGCCAGGTTCTGGGGGCTGTGTACCGCCTGGATACTGGTACTCGTGCTTGTCTACTTTTTGTATGGCACAACGTTAGCTCTGTTGTCGGTATTGGTTGCTATTGTGGGTAAGTAGGCTACTTTACCCTTCGATGGATTAGGCTTTGTAAATTAACCAAAGTGAATGTGGCATGCACAGTTGTGTGTAAAAGGCATTACCAAGAGAGCCAACGCGTGAACCAAAGTGTGCGTGCACTCCATTCGTTTACACTACATTTGTGGGTTCAAATGACGGCACGCTTTGGTACTCTATAACATCTGTTATGAACTATTCAGGGGGCATCCCGATGAGTGTTATGAACTATTCAGGGGACATCCCGGTGAGCCTGGTTTTCTTCTATGCATTCTTAATCTTAAGTATGGAAAAGTTTAGTGCTGTGGTCTGTGAGCCTTACTGGGTGAACTATGTTCCTATCAGTGTGGACTTTGTTACCAGTACCTATGTTTTTGTTGTATTGAATTCTTGATATTTAAAAACTAGTTCTAAAAATACATGAATGAGAGTTCTAGAACCTGCATCTAGTCCTTGACCAAGAGATACAGATTTGGATGAGTAGCCAGTTAACTTTTAACCCTACCAGTCCAGAATCCTCCAATGTTAGGGAGTAAGGGTTACTTTCCTTTCCTCTTCTATTCAGGACTAGCATACAATATACAGGACAACCTTCTATATTTCCCTGAGGAGCCAGAATCGTCCAGGTTCTACGTCGCTCCCGCCCAATCCACCGGTCTTCCCCACGAAGATCTGTATATCCAGACCTCGGACAGAGTTCGAATCAGTGCTGTGCTATTCAAGCAGGCCGAGCCACTGTTTGGCCGAGCACCGACAGTGTTGTTTTTTCATGGGAATGCAGGAAATATTGCACATAGGTAAGAGTAAGGCTGATATTTGGCTAAAACTGAGCTCTCCAAGATCCTTCAAAATCTACTAGGGAGATCATGGAACTTTTTAATTTGTCCCTTGTAAGGTATCGGTGATTTTTCTTTAGAACTAGGTGGTACCATCAGCTCTAATTCAGATTTCCATTTTTCTTGTCAGGTATTTTAATGCACATGGACTATATGCCATGTGCGGCTGCAATATTCTATTTTTAGAATACCGAGGGTATGGACGAAGCGAAGGACGGCCCAGTGAGGCAGGTAGGAACATCTTTTTCTCATTTCAGTTAACCTGACTTTGTGGGACAGAAATAGGAAAAAGGGCGGAAGAGTGGTAACGTGTTGTCACGTAGAAAGCTTTTGACCCAAATTGATGAGGAACTTAAAGTGGTTGAATGACGGTCAGTTCTTGCTGTTCCTGGTGATTTTTCAGGTCTCTACCGCGATGCTCAAGCTGCCCTCGACTACCTCCACCGACGTGGTGATGTTGACACGCGACGCATCGTGGTCTTCGGTCGATCACTAGGGGGTGGTGTAGCCATACATCTTACTTCCCAAGCCTGTAACAGAAGCAAGATAGCGGGCCTGATTGTTGAGAACACATTCACTAGCATCCCCGATATGGGCGCTGTGCTTTTTCACTTGAACCTCTTACGATGGGTCCCACTATTCTTAGTAAAAAATCAGGTAAATATAAAAATCACTTTTGCTTAGATATATACAGTGAGTTCAATTGGAGAACTTAAAACTCATACTCAATGTCAAAATAAGCAGGTAGACAAAACATTCAAATCTGGGATGAAAATGGCCTTTTTGAAATGTTAACTTTATTTTCGACTACATTGTTATTTCAGACTCCACAATCATTTTCAAATGTTCACTATGAGAAGGAAACAAGGAATAGTCCAAATGGCAAATTTATATTGAATTGTGCAGTGTTTCTACAGCAGAAAATAAAACTGCATTGAACTTGGCAGTCTGAAATTGAGGCATCTGAATTCATGAACTGAATCCTTGAGACCCACCCTTAGACAAAGCTGAAGTTTGGAAAATCACCACTGTGTCTTTCACAGTGGAGTTTTCTATTCCTTATTTAGGACACTGGCCAACGATTTAACAAAATATTGTTTTTTCTGTAAAAAGGTTTCACAATGCTGACAACTGGACAAGTTTTGTCCAAGTTTTGTCTTGCGTTTACTGGAGATTTTCCTTTTTATTATGTTCTGCCTGCATAGTATTTTTCTATCAACAAAGTCAAGCACATACGAACCTCCACTCTCTTTATCTCGGGGGTTGAAGATGAGCTGGTTCCACCCAGGATGATGCATGAATTGTTCCAGGTAGGATACAGGGAACCAGTCAGGTCCACTCCAACAATGTATTCTGTACTCTAAATCACTCAAATCATACCCCATTTACAATAGAATGTAACATTTTTAATCCTATGGTAAAGCATGAGTATAATTTCAAAGGATTTTTCTTGATTTCAAGACTTGACAGGAAAAATATTTGCTTTTGTGAGAAGCTCAATCACATTTTGTTATTTTTCTGCAAACTTCTCATCACAAAAAGCCATCGAGTTGGGTACTTGTTTTCTGTTTAATACCCTGAAAGGACACTGCATTGTATTGTTTTCAAGAGTACAACCCATCTGATGGTTTTATTTATTTCTCTTCAACTCCTAAACTCACCCCATTTCAGTACTTAGAATGTGCTGAGGGTTTAGTGTACACTGACGTACTTTAGCACAAACTCATGAATTTTCCTACAAAAGTGCCTGAGGGGAGAATAGATGGCATTTATTAATGCGCTTCATTTTGCACATTTTCAGAGATGTGGAACCAAGAACAAGCAACTTATCAGATTTGAAGGTGGAACTCACAATGAGACATGGCGTTGCCAAGGTTACTTCACAGTCATCCGAGAATTTCTCACGCAGGTAAGCCTCGTTTTGCACAGCCTTTGAGGTAGTATTTTCTCGGTTAATTGTTTCACCAATCCCAGTAGAGTACTTGGTTACCTCAGGACAAATTGAAGACCTTTCACCTCTGACCTTCCTTGAAGGTGACCTATAGGGAGACACAGCTCATCAAAGACTTACCTCCTGGCGCCCAGCGTGTGCAGGATACCAGTGAAACCTCATCCAGGCATCACATAGAGACCGTATGACAACCGCAGCAAGCCACCTGCCCAAGTCTTGGTAGTGACCGAGTCTTGACACCAGGTTTGTATAGCAGTTCATTCCCCACTGTCCCACCGCTGTGAACCCAGGGTCAGGTTGGTGCAATAATGACACATCGTGTGCTGTAATTGCTGCAGATCTGAGGACTTTAGTCCAAGGACTGACTTGACTAAGACACATTTTTTTCTGTAACAAGTCAAGTCATGACGAAGCATTCAATATATTTTGCATATTGTACAATCCACTAATTTGGAAGTAAAGGGAAAGTCATTTTAGAGGTAGAGATGGCAGCGAGTCAGGAAGACCAGGTTAGACTTTTTGTGGCCCCTTTATCATTTCAAAGAGACCTTGATGTATAGTCAAATACACCAGTGGATAGCTTGTAATGAAATTGAAGAAAAAACAGACCCACTGTCATCTTGATCATATCATCAGAATGGCAAACTCAACAATTAACTCCTGACCCCATGCTAAAGAGTTTGCAGTCACATGTTGCAGTTTTATGGGTATGTTTCAGTGTTGTTGCTTCACAATCATCCCAGGCATTGTCTACAGCAAGCAATAACTTTCTGCCCCAATTTCAAGTTATCTCACTAGTGATCTCTGCCACTGATGTTTTAGACACAAAACAACTAGAGTCATCATTCAGTCCTGTTTGTAGTTTTGACTTGAGACTGGGTTTGCCTTGTTTTGTTCTGCATATACCGCAGGCAACATGTCCTGGCAAGCATAGTCAAAGAACAGTATTGGTAGAGGGCACCAATCTATAAGGGACAAAACGTTATGAAATACAGTACAGTTTGTCTTTCATGGATTGGCGCCCTCTACCATTACTGCTATTCCTCTGATATTTGGCAGTATATGTTGCTAGCACTGTGTATGGATACAAAACAATGCAATTCCACTCTTGGGCTAAGACTATCCTGCCTGTGGTTTCCAGTACCTTCAAGTTGTGCCGTGTTGCTAGAACTTGATATTCATCAGGATTTTAATAAAAATTGTGTCTGTACACCTGACATTAAAAAAGTCATGATTTGATCCAACAAAGATGACATCAAGCTAACTGCAACTTTTTAGTTCAACGTAACGCTTTTTGAGATTTTTTTTTTACATATTCGTTACTTAAATTGGCTACTTCATCACAAGGCTGAATATCTGCAATTGAGAATCTAAAATGATGCTTCCATTGCAATCTGTAACTTATCAATACATTGTTACAAACGTCAAGTAAACAGATTTGGATAGAAATTACTTCAATTTTTTCACAGGTAAAATTTGATGTCTTTTCCCTATGCTTATAGGGTATAAAAAGGCCACTCATCAATTACGGTTTGTTTGTCTAGCTTGCTTTAATTTTAAAGAGAGTTGGGTTTTCGAGGGTGCAACGGGGAGGGATTGTTGACAATTTAGAGAAATTTGTCCACCGAAAATATGCTTCAGTGGACCTGACTTTTATGAAATACTAATGGTTTTTCAAGATAGTTATTGAGTTGAGGAATAATATTGATAATTCATTTTTTTAATCAAAAGTACATTTTTAGTAAAAGTTCTACAGGGTGTCTCTATTCGTTGTTGCATAATTTAAATTTTAGGGTACTCCAAAAGACCTCCGCTTAGAATCAAATGTTTCCTCTGTCTATGTCTGTCATCAATAGAAAATCTACAATGAGCATTTTTTATTTTGCCTTGGCAGTGTTTTAGTTTGCCTAATAAAAGTAAGATTAATGTGAATACCAGTTGCAGTCAGTCGATTGTTAACTGAGAAACATTCAACATGTATTGTGATAATAGTCACAAGACTGTCCTCAGGGATGTCTGATTTCCTGAAGGGCAGAGTTTTAAGCATCTTAGCCAGGAAGAAATGTCTAACATCGGTACACATGGTTAATCTCAGAAGCCAACTTTAATACTTGAAATACTCAAGTAAAGTGAGCTTGATGTGTGATTTGGTATAAAACCAGCTGAATCATATCTTGAAATAAAAACCTAAATATTTAAATTCCTCTAGTTACATATGACACTCTAGTTTTGTACTAGTAGGTTGATTTCTTTATTGTTCCCCTCTTATATCATCTGGAATAAAATGTGTCTTTGTAAGACCGGAGGTAATATGATGTGAAATTTCTCGAGATTTATCTTTTTTTCAAATTTAAAGGAGCAAGGGGATTTCAGTACTCTTGTTTTAAAAATAATGATGCTAGTTGAAATAGTTGCCAAATCTTGTAAATTTAAACCTCATTTTCCATCTTAAAAAATTCTCATTTTAAATCTGCTCTTACTTACACCACCCTTCCAGTGACCTTGGACGCCAGTAATTATTATGGGACATTGTCTGTGGAAAGAGGTGGGAAAAACCTAGAAGTTACCACCGATTGTCACGTGTTTCTGTATTAAATACAATCGAATGGCCCTATATCCTCACACTGAGTGGATTTCAGACCGGGACTGAAGTGTAACCCCATACTGTCTTGCCGTATAATGTAATCGGTAGGAGGATCGTTATTGCGTGCATTGACTTTAATATTGCACAGTATTAGCTTTAACTTTACAGAGAGGGAGCCAGACTTGCTTTTTCATGGGGGGGGGCAATTTGGGAATTTTTGTGTGTTACCCTTTACGCCTGTGGCATTTCTGACGGGTGAGGCTAAATTAGGAGCTATTCACAGGAACTTGAAGGAAAACTAAAATGTCCCCCACCTCCCCCCACAATTGACTTTTACTTTCTGAAAACCCACATCTTTGACACAGTAGTACATCCCAGTCCTATGGCGTATCTGGGGGGGGCTGTAAGTATCATGAGCTTATTCTGGGGTTAAAATCAGATGTGAACCCTCCCCCCAGGCTGAGCCACATTGGCGACGGCCGGCTAGTGATTAACTGAGTTGCACTTTTCAAATGCTTACTCGTTTTTTTCGGGCATTTTGTTTGACCACGGTAGGAAAACGAGCTGTTGGGTCGGCCAGAAAAGAAGTGGTAAATTTCCGTAAGTAGGGTAAAATGACGACCAACTCTGGTTATGGCAAGAACATACCGCTGAGAGCTGTCCAGTGGGATCTCAATGATCGTTTACTTAAATAAGGAAATGGGTGCGTGTGCTACGTGCGTTACGTTTGGCGCAACGCATCATCCCTATAACTGGGGGAATCGTGGTTGCATTGGGAGCCCAACTTAGGCTACACAGTCAATTCGAATCACTGGTTGCTTTTTGAGCGTACGCATGTTTGAAAAAACTCTGGAATCATGATGTACCAGACTGCGGTTAGAGCTGAGGTCAAGCGCATCTTCGAATCGTGTGTTTCTGCAGACAGAAGCCGTAGTTCAAACTGGTTCTCGGAAGTTTCGGGAACCACGCAGTGCTGAAGAAATAATATATTCACCTGTTCTTGGATATCTTCACCACCAATGTACTCAAATCTTGCCCTATCAGCGTGTTTTATTAAAAAAAAAACAGGCCATTTTGATATAACATTAGTAAGTAATCGTTTAACAAATCAATTTATGTTCAACCCAGCGAAAAATCTAGTCTCGATAATTTCTTGGTTAACCGGTAACCATACATTAATACTGGTGTAGTGTCATTACCATTACCATAAGGGGGCGCTCTATACATTTGTGAACTTGATCGTGCCTGGACCAACCACAGCCCTAACATACCTAAGTACAGTACATCAGCTTGTCAAACATGTAGGCATTCATAGTGTACACGTACAAGATATCACGGTACATGAAACTTGGTCATAATAATGCACGTACATGAAGCGGGGCTTGTGCTGTTGTTTAAGTGATAAATGACTTCTTTTAAATGAACAAGTTAAGAAAGGTGTCCCAGTTTATAAAAAAGCGTTCACCCACTTCGACCTTACGGAGTCCTCCCGTCATGGCCTGGGCCATGGTTTTACCCGGGCATTAAGGGTCCAGACACCCAAACGAAAAAAACAAATCCACGTCACGAATACTGCCACCAGTACCACTTGCCACAACACTGTCGCGTTGCTTTTAGTAGAACGGATTTTTCCTGCAATCTCTACCCAACGTGGGCCCCTTCCCCCTTGTATAAACGTAATGCCGGCCGGTATACGCGGTGTGCGGCGCTTGTGCATGTGGACAAGATCAGGCGTTGATTGTGTGTTGGCACACGGCCAGCGGATCACGTGGTTTCTTTATTTACCGCCGTTCTGCCTTCTGCGCGCGCCCCCTCCTCATTCCTGCATGAGTAATGATTTTCGCAGAAATCTTCGAGGGGTGGCCCTAATCGAATCAAGACGAAGCCGCATTTCTTGGGGCCTGGAGTGTGTGCTATACTGGACTACAAGTAAAGCCGTGGCAACCCCTACATTTGCTAGAAACATCTGTCTGAGATACCAGGGTATTTTGTTCCCAACAAATATCTCGATATCGAGCCTTTTCGACGGTAGCAAAATAAGTTAACCCCTGGCAAAATTTTCAATTTAAACCATACGTCGAACAATTTATTCCTTATTTTGTTTGGTTTGTTACCACTTCAGTAAATAAACCTAGCAAAAATTTCTTCACTGCCCAGAGCATATCAAAAGGTCTTACATTTGAAAAATGCAGCGATTTTTCCACTGAAGACGAACCCGAGAAGCAAAAGCCGTCATAAAATCATTCTTATTCCATAGAGAATGGAAGTATTTCGATAAATTGTAGCCCTGAACCATTTACACCCACTTTAAACCTGTATTTACGGGAAAAAATAAATCGAGGGTCTTCCATAAAGTGTATGTCTGCAAAATACAGTTTACGTGGAAATTTCTCCAAGACGTATTCCACGTGTGTGCGACCTTGATGAGTCCTTCGGGGGATTTTTTCAAAATAATGCGATACTGGTACCATTCATATTAACAAAGTATAGTTTCCTTTTGTCAGCTAAGTACAGTGCCTCTGTCAGATTCTCATATTTCTCATGTCTCCTTGTTGTTTATCAGTATGAAGGTACAGATCACTTATCTAATCGACGGTGACGAATTGTGAATACCTGTTCGATTTTTGAGAACTAAAAGCAAGCAGTACCATATTTCTCGTATGCCAGTGAAGCATTGTGTTCTGGCACTGTCTTGATTGTGTCTGGGATATAGCGGGCATTGTCCTCGTTTGGTTGTGCGCGCGTGGCCTACGTGCAGTCTGCGAGGGCGCACACTGGTTTGGTGCACCGCGTGGCAGACAGATTTCTCTGGGGTCTGTCGTGTCCTTGGCACCGCGTGGTTGTGGGTGGCAGCCCGCTATGATGATGCTTTGTAACTGGTGGTGAAATCACTTCCCCCGCAACGAGCCTCTTTTGCAAGCTTTCCTATGAAACATTTCAAAGTTCAATTTCGCTGTAACTTTCGGAAGTTGCCCCAGTTTTAAATGATTTACATGAGTTTGTGTTGTGTCTTCTCACCTAAATTTTGAACTATTTACAAAGTTTGTTGTTATTAACTACTGTATGACCATTTTGAGGATTCGTGGCAATCCCTCAAACTTTTCTTTTGGGTAAAACAGTTTCCGGTGCTTGAATTTTCCAACATGTTGGACAAAGGCTGGCTCAAGGAAGCTGTTGACAGCTATTTTGCCCGTACTAGTTGTAGCTGAACCGACCCACTTTCGCAGTTTCCTTCTTTAATCAAAACATGTTTTCGTCCTACATAATTGTACTTGTCAGCATCTCTTTCATTGCTTAGCCTATGACCCACTTGCCCTAGTTTTGTTTCTAAGACTGTGCTCTAAGCTGCCTTTTCTTTGCAGTTTGATCAATGGGTCCCTGACAAATCTTTTTTCAGGGTAAAGCTGTTTAATTATGTAACTCTTCGTGAGCAGCGCAGACTGGAATACACATTTCCTTGAACTATTGACGCTTTCCCAGCGGCCGATTGCAGTTAGTGTCAAGAAACTATCCAACGAATTTGGAGTAAACACCGGTACACTGGCCTTGCTTTGCGGTTGTGCGCATGAGCGCACTTCATATGAATGGCCTGGGTCTCCAGTCATCCGCACAATGGAAATATGCAAATATATGACCTCATTAGCATTCGCCAATGGTTGTAGAGGGTGTTTCTTGTTGGCCAATGGCAAGGCGTGTTTGGTGACCGCGATATCGGAAAGCCGGCTAAGCACCGCCCATACGTGAAATAAAAATCATAACAAATCTACCGGCGTGCTACTTACCGGGCCATTTCACAGCTTCAAACTTCAAGTTGCGGTCGGGCCTATGATATCGGAATGCGAGAACCTTTCGATTGAAGAAAACCACAATACTTGACGCAACAAGCCACCGGTTTTAACTATATCGAGAATTAGTCAAGCTCAAATTTAGACAGAGCAGTAAACATGTACGGTTCGAAGCGCCTAGCAAAGAGAAGCATTGTTGGCACCCGCGTTTGTGCTCCGTGGCCGGATGGTATCTACTACCCTGGCATCATCCGAAATGTAGAAAATCAGACCTACTACACCATATGCTTCGACGATGGTTACATCAAGGTGTACAGGGAGGCCGATATTGTCGGACAAGGGTTCCGAGGGGTCTGTAGCATCCACCTGAAATTCGGCCAGAAGGTGTATATCACCAACAATGGACGAGAGATGGTCGGCCACGTGCAGAAACACAAGAAGCCAACCAACGAGGTGTGTATCAGTCGCATTTCTAATTCACCACACGTATACAATTCCGTTTCAAATTGGATTGCCATAGCAATTAATTTAACCCCAGAGAGGATACAGACCTTTCTCTAGTATGATAAAACTGATCTATTGCTCATTATGAACCAGGATAACTGGTGTATTTTCCAGAATTTTCGATTTCATTGCTGGAATGAGCATTGTCAACGGTTTGGTCACTTCTATTTGTGCACAAGTGGACGTTTTCCTATAAATTATTTTTGAATGAGAAATTATGACGAAAAGGAATGACTAATGTTACATAGAAGCAAGTGCAACTAGACAATACTTAATTGGTTTTATTGATTTGATTTTTACACTAAATGTGTTAGCTCTGTCTGTGTTTCCGCAGGTTGTTGGAAACTCTATTGATACATGCACTGTACATTTTACCAAGACTAGCCTAAAAAAGAACTTTGGTAGTTGAATACACCTAGGGAACAGCGTTTTTATACACAGTATTTTTCCATGATCAACATATACCGCTTGTCACGCTGGATGTAAAACAGGCAGACGGAAGGAAAATTACAGAAATCAAAGTTGCTTCCATTCGTGCCATTGGGGATTGAGCCGCTACCCGTCATGTCTGTTAAGCCCAGGCCTTGAAAGATAAAACTTGCTTTCGAGAGGCTTTAGGTGATGATTGAGAGAACCAGCCCCCCCCCCCTTTTCGCGAAGTGAGCTGGCATAGTTATTTGCCGTTTGGGTTAACTAGTCCACCTTGAATGCCCCGTGGCCTTGGGAGTGCGCGGAAGTGATATACATAAACATGGCACGTGATACTTATAAACCCGAGTCGATCACAAAAAGCCCCCTCTCTTGTCGCACGCCTTGCAGTTCATCGCTAATCTAACCATGGAGGATGGTAAGATTAGCCCATGACCTAACAATGTACATACAGGAAGCTGTGTACCGACTCGCATTCATGACTGCATTTACCACATAACCTAATTAAATCGACCGGTCTGAGAAGGCTTGCAATGAAATGCATTCTGTTGACATTTCTATTATCATGTAAATCTTAAGGGATATTACAGTATTCTTTAGCATTATAGTAAAGTTAAGAAAATAAAAGATTTGAATGTCAGTTTTGTTAAGTATCTATAATTGCATTATTTTATTTAAATTTTCCAAGCTCCTGGTCCCCCGTCTCGTCGAAACGTTTATGTGGTATTTTGAAAGTTCCTGATGATAAATTATATTGAAAATTTTTAAAATTTCAGGTTTTCATCAAAATTGCGGACAGCTCAGAGACCATGATCCAGCGAAAATTGGACGAAGTCCGCCTAATGGAAAGCCGCAAGTCACCACGGCTGGCTGACCACGAAACCAACTATCTGAAGCTGGCCGACATGAGCCCGACTTCGGACGCAAAGAAGAGGAACGTTTCCAGCAGTATCGACGTGCCCAGGTGAGTGAACTTCCTAAGCTTGGTAAATCTGCCCACTGATAGGAGTTCTGGGGGTTTATTCATACACCAACAGCTTTCAGAGGCGCCTTGTTATTTTACATGGAATTCTAGCAGTACTAGACGTGTATTGTTAATATGGGTCGACTGAGCATTTTTTGGAAACGAGAAATCTTTCTTGCAACCTTGGTTGCTTGGGGGACTTTTCATCATGTACATGTACATTACATCAGGGACCAGCCATTTATGGTCAGCCACGCCACACATGGTTCTGGGAAACCTATCTGTGTTTTTGCCTCATGGCCGTTCCATTCACGAAGAGGTCCGTGGGTCTATGTGAACCCCCCCCCTTAACATCTCATCCAATAAGCCTGATAGTGTCCACATTTACATTCATCCTTGACCCGTCAGACCTGCGATTTTGAAAGAAACAAACAATACCCGCATCACGTGCTTTAAAGTTTTAGGTTCCATTTATAGTGTACCTCCGGTGTGTGGTGGACGTTCGCAGGGATTTTCCTGCGGTTTCACAACGTCAATTATTGACAGATGGAAAATGAATTTGTAAATGAGAAATGCTCCCTGTTGCCAGAAAGACCTTTTTATGTTTCCAAAGACCTCAAATTGTTGCCTGGGATATTGTTTATAGCTTTTATTCAATTCATATAAAAGCGTGTATTCCTGCTGTAGATTAAAACCCTAACCCCCAAGGGTGTACGTAAAATCGTATAGAAATAGGAGGATTTGGGACTGTTAAGGTTAAGTATGCATACCTACCGTGTTGGCTGATTGTTTTCAAGCTTGCAACAAAAACGGTTGGATTAATAATAACGTTATCGATCGTGACTACGTGTGCTGATATAGACTTTCCTGAATGGATGTACATGTATTTGTTAGAAGAATTTGACAGGAACCTCGGACTTTGTCCTAGTCGTTCTAGAAAAAAAGTGGAGACTTCTGCAAAATTTGGGTCAGGTCTGTACGTCATTTGTTGACATAATTCGATAAACAGATCGTTCGAGTATTTCTCGAACGTCGGCCTGTTGCCAGACATCAGCAGTTGTTTACTGTTGATTGTTTGCGCGAGCGTTGTATTTATGTTTGTCATTTGTCCGAGCATAGGCTTTAGGTCCTCACGTTTTGTCGCGGCATTATGTAAATAAAGCCCCCCCCCACTCTAAGGGGCACACCAAATCTAAGCTCGTACATGCCCATTTCATTTTTTAAAGATGGTTTCATCGCGACGGAACAGAGATCTTTTCTTATTTAAATTTGGATTGGATCTTCCGGTTGAACTTGATATAAAGTTTCGACAAGAAATCAGAAATTCCCCAAACCTGTATCGTCTGTGAAGGCGCGCATTCTTAAATCAACGTGGAGGGGAATTCACCTTGTTGATGTCATGTCTGCGTTGAGTTGCGCAACACGGGAAGTGTACTTTGTTGTGGTGGGCGTTACCGGAATCATGTGATCGTTTGTCTCTTCGTATCTCTCTGGTAGATACCCGTGCAACCTTGAGAAATCGAAGTATTACGTTACTGGGGAAATGTTCTGAAGTAGTTTATCCTTATACAAATAGCTGTCGGAGCTAAATACTACCAATTTGTATTAATTTTGAAACTATATTCTGCGGTAATGTTTTCGTCGCAAAATTGATTGATTTTGCACCAGAAATTAGGATTGCCCAATTTGTTTTTAAGAGAAAATCACTTGAAAAGAATGTCTTGAGACTGTGGCCTGCAAAGATACCAAACATACATGAATGCACATCAGTCTCATTTTGCGGTCTTGGTTGAATTCTGAGAAAGATTTATAGAATCTTCTGCGTTTTGCTCGAAGTTCACAGAAGGCTATATCCAAGGTTACGACACATAGTACGGACCCTTCTTGATGTGATAATAGATGTGTACATGTGTTAACACGTGACATTTGTGCAAGAACATAAGACTGTCAACAGTTGCTGCAGGGTACCATCGATGGTTTGCGCGTCCAGTGCAACCTTGTCTTCAGGTCATGGCCACAAATAATGACAAACGAGATCAAGAAATCGATTAAGAGATTAATACGTTGAGAGCTTTCCAATGCCGTTTTATGTCTGGCAACGAGAAGTGTGCACTAAAGATTATCTGGGGATGGGTTTGATTACAGAAGATTGCCACCAAGGTAATTAGCCCTAGTCTTCTCAAAACTAAAAGTAAAAACACAAAGGCAAATACTGGGGTACATGTGGTCAATATTTATATTGGACAGGTTGGAAACGCAGAAATTTAACCTGTAAAGTGTAAATCGTCACGACTTGTTGAGGTCACTGTAGGCTTTCAATAATACAGCTTCACTGCTGTGTTTTTAATGCACGGTTCGTTAATGCAAATGCATGTAATGTGGAAAAGCTGTACATGTACTTCTGATCGTTAATTGATCAGGCACTGTGTCTCCTGAGGCTGAATCACAGACCTTGATTGTGACTTCCCAAGTTTAACATTTAAGAGAAATAAATAGCTTTCTCAGTTGGTTAATTTGCAAATCTTTCTGTGAATACCCCGTTCATTCCATTAAAAAAATAAAGTCACACAAGCTTGGCACCGTTGTCTTGGATATCCTCCACAGAACGGAAATACACAAATTCCATTTCCAGTTAATTATAGTTACCACATTAAAATCAACAGTTAAGGTTCAACCTACGAGTTAGTCTTTAACCAGTATGTTTCAACTTCAAACTTGAACATTACATGATATTAAAGTGTGCTTGAAAAAGTCTGTCACTTCCCCACTCGGGGGATTCACATGGGCATACACATGTACATCAGGCAGTCTCGTTCATGTTCAGCTCTCTGACTTCTTGGGTGCTATTTTTGGTACTTCGACCCATACCACCTGTTTTCCAAATGGCTTAGCGCAGGGTTCACGCCAGCAATGACATACCGCGGAGCATTCCTAGGACTTCCCGCGTGTAGCTATAGCCGTGCCCGTAGAGCCCAATTTCTGTTTCAGTTAACCTTTCGATGTCAATTTACAAGCCCGCATGCCCCGACCTCGGATTGCGAACAAGCTTAAGCGCATGCCCAAACGAGTGGAACAAAGGAGAATTAATATCTTCACATGCAAATTTTTAAGCCGGGCATGTTTGTACATGCCCAGACGTGAATTGCTGGGCACGTTTTCGGTAGATTCTATTATAATGGGGCCCAACCCACTCCACAAGTTAATAATTTAACCAGGTTATGATGTTCGTATAATATTTTTGTAAACTGCTTGAGATGGAAGTCTTGAAACAGTTTGACCACTTTTGAAATCATGATAATTCCCTGTTTTACAGTCCATGAACTTGAACAAGCATAGTACAAGCCTACAGTTTTGTGAAAAATCCAGGTGTACTCATGGCGTGTTATAAGTTTATCGTTTGCTTTATGGTCCTATCAATATAGAAACGGCACGCGTTCCGATGGACACTAAAAATGTCGCATATGAAATGCATAACTATTTGTACGTGTGCTGACGTAGCCTTACTTCTTTTATTCTAAGAGGAAAAATGGCGCGATGTCTGTAATTTGTACCCGTATTTTTCCGTTGTTACCACGAACTCACTGGGAAATCACCTGAATGACAAACGCAAAAGAAATACAGTGTTTCGCAATCACCCTGCATGTTTGTTGACAGCATCTGCGAATCGTGCCAACCCCGGAAATTCCACTTGCCGGAAGAAATTAAAAAAAAAATACCCTGGATGCCGTTCACGGATGAGCTCATCCATTGACGTTTTGGTACAGTCCTTATTAAAATTCGGTCATCCACGTGCAGAAATGGTACGTCCCTCATTATTTTGTCCAGTAGAAACGCGTATTTTGTGCGGGTTCGCGTGTCTTGATTATAACTGTGCGCTGGCCATTGGACCGTGACTTGATAAATGAAACTCGAAGAACGAATTCGCCTTGATTTTTTTCAACGTTTTTGTATCAGAAAAGGGAACAAAAATGCCCATTATTTCACGGGCATGGGTGGGTTGAATTGAAGT
Organism: Acanthaster planci; assembly: GCF_054643075.1. Lineage (NCBI taxonomy): Eukaryota > Metazoa > Echinodermata > Asteroidea > Valvatida > Acanthasteridae > Acanthaster > Acanthaster planci. The sequence goes on from NC_141778.1 coordinate 1,267,480, forward strand.
TCCATATTACAACTATATCAACATTCATTTCGATGGGGATTTGATACCGCACAAAATAGTTTCACATGGAAACATGCTCACAGTCAGAGTTTACTAGAACTGCCTATCAACTCCGTCGTACAATATGAAGGTTAGCTCAAGGAGCTGCTGTTTTGAAATTAGAATTTAGGCCACATTTCCACCCGACCAGACGACCCCAAACAAGAGACAGACATAAATTGGTAGGCCTGTAGGTCTGATTCAGCATCTCCTGATTTCAGGAAGCGTTAGTGGTTATCGCTGAATTACGTGTTTACTTTGTAGTTTTTGGTTCTCCATTCAGTTTTTATCTCAAAACGATTGCTACCGTTGTACTCATGATTTGCGTTTGCTAGATGGTCCAACACTTATCCCTTTTTAAAATTTCTGTTATGAATACTTTCATTCATTATTTGAAAAGCCCCTTCAACCGGAAAGAAACAAAGAGCGTGAAAAGCTTAAAACCTATGTCGACTGGTTCAAAGATATTGTTTTTTCTCAATCGCGCGGATCGAGCAATAATTGATGCAGCTTGATTTTTAAAGGGAAATACAATCAAGCAAAATAATGTACACATTAATTTTTTTCTTCATTGCTGAAAAAGTGCAACAGCCATTATTCCTGCAAAAAAAAGGTTTCTTTTTATCCCCTCATCAATATTCATCTATTTCATTTCATACTCCATGCCTGAATGAAAGGTCCAAGAGTGAGACTTGCATGACTTGCGGACTGTTCCTTTAACGCTCTGAAGCATTGTATGGTAATGAGCTACACACGCGGGTCGCTTTTGCCGGGCGTGTTGTACATGTACATATTGTATCTGGTGTTATGTACATGTACATGTACAGTACAGTACATATACTGTACATGTACATGTACATGCCGTTTGCTATACGCGGGCACACTGCCAAGTAAGGCGTTGCCGGGCCGTTTCCATGACAAGCAGGGATCAACCATTATTTTGCGCCGGCCGGTGAAAATGGTCAACTGAAACACTCTGAAAAAAGCAGTATTTTGCAGAGTGAGTTCTATCAAGAGGTTGTTGATTTGGGTCAAATCCAGTATTTTCTTTAAGATTTTATATCGTTGTTTTTTGTATATTTACATTGCGCCTTAAAACGATGTTTAGATCAAGATTCAAAAGTACTGGATTTGCAGGAATATGGAATGTATTGACCCATGATTTATAAAGTACGCGCCTAAACGTAAGTGCCACATGGCAACGAAACTAATGGTTCCTTTGAAAGTAAACAGAAATTGTCATTTACAAGATGGTTACAAGAACTATTTTCTTAATGATGTGTTGCTGATTGAACTGTTTAACCCTATGACACTCGCCTGCATCTTTCAAAATTAGCCAGGAGGTTTAGGAAGATTTGCACCAAAAAAAAAAAGAGATGAACCCAGCAACGCGACTTGACAACCCCTTCCTGAGAGTTGACGTCACAGCGTGTGTGATTGGGTTCAGCGCAGCCCGTGGAAGGGGCGGGGGCGTGTCGTTGAATGTCCGCAAAAGTTGTCTGTAGAGTTATGCTTCAGGGCACTGATATCCTGGCCGAGAAAAAGGGCTTTTAACCAACCCGCATCCGCAGTGCATTGCCCATCCTTGGAAGAAATTTCACCTCATAAGAGGCCGCATATTCTGCTCCGAGTGACAGAAAAAGAGAGACTGACTATCATCAGGGCACAATGGATACGAAACTTCAAAGGAAATGGGTCAACGACCAGCCACGATCAGCTCACTACAATTTTCCACTTCCAGTCATGTGAAACACCACGTTTTATAATTTCGAAAGAGGTGAATGACTGAACGCAATGAGCATCTATATGGAATATGCTGGTTGCAAATTACCAATATCAGTGTTGTTTCTGCCTCCACAGGAATTCATTAATCATTAATGGGTGATAATATGTTCGAAAGATCGGTTGCATATATTGCGAACTGCACGTACGCTATGCAGTGAACACAAACAACAGTGGGAACCTGTCAAGTGTTCTGTTCCTCCGAGAATTTCGAAAATCGCAAGCCCAAACCTGGGGTCGGGAATTTGTCGATCGGATCACACCATAGAGCCAGGAACGTCACATTCACACCAAGTGGTCCGATGAGGCGACTTTGAGTTTGACCTGCTGCCTGTGTTGTAGATTTTGTTTGGACATGTCCCTGAAAAGAAGAAAAAGTGTGGACATAAAGGATTTTGAAAGTCGTGGTCATTGCCATGACTTACCTACTTCGCTAGAATAGAAAAAAATTATAAGCCAGATGTGATACAAAAGAAACTTTAATAAGGAATTTTTCTTCCAGTTTGGAAAATTTTGAAACAGACAAAGAAGACAATGGGTCGTATGAATAAAAACTAGCAAATGCTATGAAGTTCAAGAAAACAGCAAAAGCATTTACTGAGAAGTCAAACCATTAAGAATAAGCAATTGTTTGAATTTGTAGGAATAAAATGTTTCTTGTACTATTCTCCATTTACTGGTATAGCAAATGCTTTATGCTGGAGGCTGACTGCACAGCTGAATGATTTTGGACAAAAGGGCTTCCCTTGTCTGCACGTACAGACGCACCTCGTCTGCACACCCACCCGCACACAATGCAACACGGTGCTGTATCTCGAGACCTCCGCAAGGCTTTTAGAAAAGCACGATAGCAGTAATTTTCATCGCAAAAACCTTGATGAAGAAAATTGATCTGCTTCTCTCAAATCGGTACAACTGCCTGCATCTGCTTTCCTGAGATTCCCTCTGAAAGGCATACAGCTTTTCCTTTCGAATGACATTCGTGAACGCTGCCATTTTGAACATTAACTAAATGCTCTAAATACTCCAATTCTGTAGAAATTACTATTTTTATTCATACAAAATGAAGAAACTGCTTATTGTCAAGCACAAGCTTAAAGAGTAAAAAGTAAATACTTTTACTTGTTAGCAATTGCACTAAAGTAAAAGCATTTGCTTCATTATTATTCATACAAACGCGAGTAAATGCTTCAAAAATGATAGTAAGAGCAAATGCTACTTTCTATTCATACGACCCACCAAGAATATTACCTTGTGAGTTGTAATTAAACCTATACTCCAAAACCCAATATCTAATAGGTTCGTAGCAAAAATATGCTGCAAGAAGACACTCGTGGTTAATACAGGATACATAATTGCTGATTGTTTTAATAGAATCAGATGAAGATGAGCTGGGAAGTTGGCGTTAACGTGAGGGGGGAATGTCCTCATTGTATAAACTCTCAGCACGTTCACACAGAGCGTTGACCTTCGATGTGACAGATCCAGCGTCGCATTCGAAGCGATTCTTGGAAATGCTTTTCGAGGAAATAGTAGTGTTGATACGGAACGTGTTATCGTTGTGAGTGGCCGGAGCTGAAAGGACTTTCAACCCTCCTATGAGGACAAATAAGTAAAGCATATGCTCGCGGGGAATCAAGTTCATTGACTTGCTTTTTAATCATGAAAGATTAATGAAACATGAATATTCATGCATTAATAGTTTATAGCTTGAGTTCTTTTTTCCCTCGCATGATCCGTAAATATACTTTTGCAGCCATTCATAAAGGTCAATGTGCAGTTTAGTTGTCCCAAATATCAAGTATTCACAAAACTCTTGTACATGGCTACATTTTACAATTTACAATTCACTCATTTTAAAGTGCGACATTTTCCAACCCCCCCCCCAGTCGTGTCAGTGATCTGTTTTAGTGGTCACGCAAGCACTTTGTAAATTGCCAACAGCGGTTGATGGTTAATGAAAATAGCCAGGCGCTAAAAGTTCTAGCAGTAATGACAGGGTCCTTAACATCTTTTCTCATTTCGATACAGAACCCAACCCGAAGATAATGACATTACCATGGAAATGAGTGACTCTTGAAATGGCCGGTATAATAAACACCGTTCAAGCGATGCGTATTAGCCGAGTAACCAGATCGTGATGGTGGACCAGAACTACCTGACCAGCGGTGGTCACTTTAATTTTCAAACCTCTAGGGTACTAAAATGGTCAATTATTTCCTCTCAGTGAGCCAAGCAATTCTGCCTCATGGTCACTTGGGATGTTCACTTCCCTTTTATTCTCGAACCGTTCTTTGTTATAGAAGAAAACTGAACAATCTTGCTTGCCACCTCGTGTAAATATTGCATGTAAATATTGCGCAGGGGCAGTTACACGACCAAATAACGACATTGTATGTGTATCTAGCTCACCAACTACCGTAATTTTTTTCCTGAGTGATGTTCATTAGAACAGACTTGGGGCAGAAAATGCAAACAAGATGAGGTCAGGGCCGTTATGGATTTATTGGACCACTGTCCTGGGAGTTTGACCACTGACCTACACTGTCCGGACAGATCAACTTGGCAAATTGACCGGCCAGATGGACGTGCAAACGAACAATAAACTGACAAGTAGTTGCCGAGGATAAAATCTGCCTGTGAAAAATCTACTGGAGGTGTAATTTGTCAGATCCCTGTCACCCAGTTGAGCTGACCCAAGGGTCAAAATCTAAATGGTTCATTTTGTGGCTGTAGTGAAGGAATGAATGGTCTTCTGCAAAACTAGCTTATCTGGGTTTGATTTCTTTATCTCTCTGTAACCACTTGACAAGGTTTTTTTTATTGACTTCTTGTGATTTTTGGGTTGTTCAATCGAGTCGGGAGTTCATGGAATTTTCAAAATGATATGAGATAAGGTAACTTACGGAACAGATTTTTCGTAAATTTTTATAAGAATGTTGACATGACATTTTCAGAACACTCTCTTCTCCAGTTTGTTTTGCCGATTGGTTTGTGCCTTTTGAAACTGTGAGTTTTATTATTACTTGGGAGTGGGTTCCACTTGACTTCTCTGTATCATCTGATGTTTAGACGCCGATCACCGTGATGAATTACTGCATGCCGTATGAGCTGTGTAGCACGTGTTCATCAAGTGGTTAAATGGAAAGTTCAACCACATACCATGCCTTGGTCACATTGGCCTACAGTTGCATCATCTCATATCCTGTGCAGTTCCCAACCAGCATTCGTGTCTAACCATCAAATAGACATGATGCAAGCCCTGATGAGACTTGCCCCATAAAAGATGAGAAAATTACGGCCATATTGTCCCTTCTAAACATCAGTCGTAATACACTGCTCTGCTGCCCCATAAGTGTAGAGACTAGAGTGTAGACTTTTAGAATAGCTCCGGTTTCTCGGTCATCATCTGTGATTGAAATTCTCCCCCATTTCTGAGCTCCATTTTTCCATTAAAGGTTCCACTCAATTCTTTGGTCTGTGTTGTGGTCTTGGGGTGAGTAACACATCGGATTCAACAAAAGAGCTTTCTCATATTGCTCAGAATTTTTGAGTTTTTTCCATTTAAATAGTATTAGCATATACATGTCCCATACCTTGAAGTCACTATCCCAAGCCTGGGCTGTATGATGTGTTCCATTTCATGATATTGCCAATATTCTCTGACTAGCAAAGGCTAGCAAGTGTTAATGTTACTAACTCCTTTCCTTTTGTCACGTTAGACATCAAGTGACTGGGGTCTTTTGTTGAAAGGTTTTTTCTTTTTTCTTGTCGCCTTTTCAGTGCCAAATCGTTTAAGATTGAAGAAGAACCTTTGATGGATGATGTTATGGCAGCTATGGTGCTGACGAGCCTGTCTGGCAGTCCACGGACCAAACTCGACAGCAGCTCAGGTAATGAAAATATATATTTTATCAGGATGTGTTTAATTGGTTTGGCAGGAAAGAATACGTGCATCTCTACAACTTCCACCAGCTAGTGGTTTGACACACTTCCCATTGGCAATATTGTTTCCAGCTGCAGTCTAGAAATTCAGATGTGGCCTTAGGTATGACAAAAAAAATTGACTGGACTTGGATTTAAACCTGAAGACAACCAATGAAGACTCTGGTCTGTATCTGAGCATTGTGCATTCAAATTCTGTGGTATGGCTTGAGTTCCCAGCCTATCCTGTAGTCCGTTGGCCAACTGATTTGTATTTGATCTGTAGCACATCCCATGGTTTTTTTCTCATCACTGAAGTCCTCCATTATGAAGCCTCATTTGAAAGTCTTAAGGTCAGTTCTTTCACCACCACCCCCACCCCACTCAATAAACATACCAGGAGCTGTCAACATTGTTTTGACATGGGCAGTGCTGTGGGTTTTGTCAATAGTTACTCTCAAGGTTACGATGCCTCCTACTTTCTCAATCCCTAAAATTGGGCCGGCAGACATCAGATCAAGCCATACAGCGAGGACTCAAACCATGGCTTGCATTTGTATCACTCTCAGTGATTAAGTCCTGTTGCTGAGGATCCATTCAACTCTGCCATTTTAGCATGTCTAATATTAGTAACAGAAAGAAAAATCCAATTCGCATTTAAACTTGAATACACCTGTCACAGACAATTAGTGGCAGGCCACAGCTTAGTAGCATCTTTTGTAGAGTGAGATTTCAACTGGAACAGAGTATTCTAAAGTTACTATGACACCATTTCTGTGCAACACATTAGTGTTGTTTTTCTTCTTTCAAGGGAATGTTTGTTTTTTTTCCCCTTGGATCATGGCAAACTGTAGCTCAAGGTTGCAAAATGAAGTGTTTGACATGGTAATTTCTCTATTCCTGTGAGCTGGATAGAGAGAAATGTTTAAAATCAGATGTTCTCCCACCGCTGATCTGAGTTTAAGTTTGTTTCGTGGCAGCAAGCTGAGCTAGAGATATGAAGCTCTGAAAATGAGGGAGTAGCTCTCAACTGTTTACTGGAAGCAGAGGCTAGATCTATCAAATTAAGCCATACAGTCTACACATTATGTACGTTATCTGTGGCCACATGGTTGTCTGTAGTTTTCTTGTACATGTACATGTACAAGTGCATGATGTACAGGACAGCATGTTGTTTGTGTGTGCATGGAGTCATAACTCCACATCTGCAACCTACAGATTATGACTGAAGTTTGAACACAATTGGCTGAGAGGGGACGCTGAAAGCCGGCCGGCTAATTTACATAGTGATGTCAAGGACACGATTAACATTGTTGACAGAGCTCTGAGGTCAGTAGCACTTGCCTAACCCCTCCGGAAAAACAAGAGCACTTTAAACAGGGTGAAGAGCTGTGAGCCTTCAACAGCAATAAAATCGATTTAGCAAGGAATTATGAGGAAAGGGGGGAAGGGACTGGACTGTGGTGAGCTGCTAACCAAACAACTTGGAATTGATAACAGTTGACAAGGTCCAAAATGGTGTATGCTCATGAACCCCTCCCCATTTCAAACACTTTAATTGTTCAACATGGTTTAATTAAGCATGAAGTAAACCTTCAGTGGATTGAACAGGTTTTAAGTTTCAAAGGTGTGCTTTTATTCTCTCGTTTTATGTGTACTTTCCCTATTGTGGAAATGATTCTGGTCCTGGATGTGAATTTTCATTACGGAAAATTCAGTTATGGACCTACTTACATATGCTTGTTAAAAGCATACTTGTGCTTTCCCTTAGGCTGAATTACACTCCTTTGTTATCTTTGACTAGGTGTTCTGTTGTCCCTTTGCACTAGTAAACTTGAAGCAGGAGATCTCAAAATAACCTGTGCATTTTACAGTCTGGAACTTGGAAGAGTGCCAAGAAATGTAACATAAACAGATCTAAATGCAACACAGACAAACAATGGTCCGGAAATAAACCTGGAGTGTATGTAATGGTGTCTTGGTTTGGTGATTTTGCACAATTGTGACTAAATCCTGGGTCTTTTTTAGAAGGCTTACAAATGCTGTCTGAATCACCATGGACAATGTGGCCGCCAAGGTGCAGTGTTTTTGTAGTGGCTTGATCTCATTGATTACTTCTGCCGGTTTTCCAAAGTATTGATTTTAGCATTAAGCTTATGTTGAGAAGTTGCAAATCTGGATGTCTGATTCCTTGAATTGTGGGCCTATGTTTGTTGGGCACTAGTGAGAATACCCTTGTTAGGAGAGTCAATCCTGTTGCCCTCTGAAAAAAATTCTGTTCTCAAAAAATCTGCATTTTTACTTTCAGTTTGATTTATTTTACTCCTAGTCCATTGGTTTGTGCAAGAAAATTCAGGCTTTTTCTAAACATGAATAAAAGTTTTATTTAATACAAACAAAACTAAGGTAATGTTTTCTTTTAGTACAAAACCAATCTGCTTATGATTCATGGGCACTTGCCCTTCCATGTTGCTGTTTTATGTAAGTGTAAATTTTCTTATTACTTTCCAGAATCCACACAAGAATTTGAGCAATTCAATTGCAGTACAAATATTTCAGAAAATTCTGGAAATGCAGTTGAGTTAATTTACACAGTCCCTTCTTTGTAAACAACAACGGAGTACCGTGGTTTGCAGAAGCCAGTATGGTTAATCATTGTGCACAATCACCTGACTTACTATGAATAATTAAATTTCCCTTAACGAACTTCTTCAGAAGTATTACTAGTTGGAGATGAATGGGAAAGAATTCTTGGACAGATGAAAGAGTAAGCTTATGGATTTGTGGCCATGAATAGTCTATGAATGATACCTCTGAAGTACTGTACACCTGTGAAGATAATAACCAGGGCAGGTGAACACAAACACACCAAGGAAAGATTATCAGTTAATTCTGACACTGATGAAGTGATTGCAGATTTTCTGAAATCCTATAAAGGGTTGCCGGTAATAGCCAGTGTTTGTTCGACACTTGTGTGAAAAGTTACCTACGTGGTTGTAGCTCTATGGTCTAACTTGGCTGAGGTTCAAGTTGAGGGGGCGGCTTTTATTAAGTTGCTAGTCGTGAAGGGCAAGATTTTCTGCCTTGCAGGTTGATGGCATTGTTGGTCATGAACAAAAGTCACAAATAAGAAAGATTTTCCATACTGCTTTGCTAACCACTGAAGGACTGAAACATTCTGAAGGAAAAGTTTTGTAGAGCCGCTGTGTTGTTTTATAATTCCTGTTTTATGTTGGCGTTACTGTAGGCCTAAGTGAAATTTTTATGCTAGTCTATTTTTGATTCTCCCAAATACCAAGTAGTGTCAACCACTTAAAAACCTCAGTGTGGTGATTACAGGCCGAGAGGTGCAATGAAGATGTAGACATTATAGAACTTTAAACAAAAGTATAAATATAGGTTGTTGTTATGGCGATCTGCCATGCTAGTACATCAAATATTTTCTTACACTTTAATCAGACAAGACACCAATCATTGCCGGAGACACAGGCAAAGGTCAGAGGGAGGCACGTGCTGTGTCAAAAAGGCTGTTACTAAAGCGAATGACTAGAGAGTTGGATGGATAAATTCATCAAGGTTTGGGTCCGCCACATTGCCAAAATTTGGCAGCTGTAATGGACTAGTATTCAACAAAGGGAATTGAACCAAATTGGAAGAGAAAAAAGTATGGAAGATGTAGATTGAAATGCAAATTATGGCGACAATGTGCTCACTGTCATTTTAAGAGTGTTCAAAGCTTGATCAAGAAGGGATCAAGAGGCTGAAATCAGTTATTTCCCCCAATATAAATGCTTCATGAAAGAGGCTCTCATCCCAGTTTTTAATATATGCATGTTTCAGATACCTTCCTACATGTATGGCTTGTTTTCCCAGGAAGTTAAATGGCAACCTGAGAAGTCGTGGAGTTAACTGGTAGCGTACACAAAGTTACTTCAAGATCTTTAAAACTTCTTGATTTCTTTCCTTTTCTCTTTTATGTCACAGTACCATACAGTCCCATTAGTCCGATCGGGGGTGCCACATGCGATTTATCCACAGGTACAGCATCTTCATACAGCCCATCAAGCAGCGGTCATTTTAGCTGGGATTTCCATTCAAGGGGGACACCCTCCCCAACTTCTTCGAACAGTAAGTGCTTCTCCAATCCCATGCTTCCTGACATCCTGTATACAATATGCCAGGATTTCAATTCATTTTTTAAAAAGTAGCATATTTACAGGAAAGTCTTTGTTTGGCTTTTATGGAGTAATCCCCTGTTAAGGACGATGCTTGAGATAGGCAGTGATCTCAGTTGACTTCCATCACTTTAAGAGTTTCAAATTTATTGAATTGTTATGCTGTGGCTCCTCCAAAACCATTTTTTTTCATCAATGAATCGCAGCCATTAATAGTTCTTGTCACCTTCATTTTCAATGAAGTCATTCTTGCTTACAACCCGGAAAAGTCATCATCCAAATGCAGACAGGTGGAGCCTTGATCTTTTGTAACAGGAAATGAGCTTGTGTCATTTTCAGCAGATTGTGGAAGGAGTGGCTGGAGAGTTGGGATACTCCTTTAAAGAGAGGTTTCTATATAAAACTCCCCCTGTTTGGAAAGTTGGAGTGTTGTTTACATCAAAAGGAAACTCTGAAAAAACCTGACTTCCGGTTGGCACCTAGATCTTGCATTACGCACGGACTGAATTATGATTCCGGATATAAGTCACTTTAATGCGGGAGAAAATGAGAGAAAAAATCAAGGGTCTTAGTGGATGGAGGAAGGAGATAGAGAGTTTCCTCTTAAGATTCCTTTGGCCCAGTTCCAGGTAGGGGGGGGTTGAAAAAGAACGTCAAGCGGGAGAACTTTCCAGATTTTGAATCAGATTGATGAGGTCACGGTTGTCAGGGAGACGAGTTCCCACAACAAGGCAATGGGAAGCCTAGGGGAAACTGCCGCTCATGGCATTTGTGCTGTTCCATTGGATAAGTCTATCCCTGTCTTTAGGCATGAGTCATGAAGACTGTGTAGTTTGGAAATGAAAAGTGGCATTTGTGAGGAGAAAATATTCTTAAAGGCTAGGATTTAATTATGTTGATTAGTCTTGAGGGGGATTTCAAGGTGTTGGGATAATTGAGATGAAAAATTAAGTTTCTTGGAATTATACAAAGAGATATATTTTCATTTTCATTTGTTTTGATCAGGTATTTAGCAAAGAAACAGTTAAATGTGGGGAACTATTATCTTGTTTTGGAGGGGTGGGGCTTTGGGGGGTTTATGGGGCGTGACTGATGTTTCAAAATATACATATAAAGCTGCCAAATGTTCATGACATGAAACAACGGTAATTAAGAATATCTTGCTATTGCAATACTTCCAGTTGATGGATGAAGGGGATGTGAACAACTCTTGCTAACAATTGGCAAAAGCAATGTTTTGTAGGGACAGAATCCCAACACTGAGTCTGAAATTGAAGCTAATCTGAGCCGATCACTATACACTGGAGGGTCAAAGGTGACATTGCTTCTTGGGTACTGACTCTCTGGTGAATGGAAGCTTTAGCTCAGTGTTAAAAAAGTTATGTTACTTGTCTCTCAAGTGTGCAAAACGTCATTTTTTAGAATTCTCTATCTGAATGAAACAGAAGACTTGTGGTTAATGGAGGTGACAAAACAAAGTGCTCACTTTAAAATCACTTTCGTGATACAAGTCAAACAAGGTTCAAAATAATAGTGGTATATGTGATGACAACTTATTTAAAGAACTCGTATTCGTAATGTTCAGGAACTTGTGATGACCATTCTTTGTAAAACACTAATTGCCCATTACATCAGTTTTTCACAAATCCCAACGAAACAAAGCAATAGGCTTTGCCTAAATGAATAGCTGTGATGAAAGTCTGTTTTTGTATACTTTTTAAAATCTGTCTTTGCATAACTCACTCTTTATTCTTGCTCTGAACACAACATCAGCTGACCATCCCAACCATTTCTTTTATGAAAGTAACAACCTACGATATAGTTTGTGAGCCACAAAAGTTTGGTAACAATCTAAAATTTACGACTTGACCAGGACTGGAAACCTGTCAGAGAGAAAAAATAGCTCTGTTGCCTTTGGGCCTGATAAATTTACTTTCACTGAGGTCAGAGGTGGAAGCCAGCCCGTTTTTTTCTTCCAGTGTAGTAGTTTGAACGCATTCAATAACAAGTCCCCAGGCACCGTAGATACTAAAGATTTGGAGCAAGCTTTGAGGCCAATTTCAGGGAGGGAATTGTTAGAGAAATTGGAGTGGTCTTGAATTTAAAGCTGAGCTGTGCTTTTGGGGGAGTGGTGGTTTTGTGAGTTGCTGTTTTAGTTACTTGTGGTACATGTGGGTTTTAGTTACAGTGTTATGGGAATAAATATGGTTCTGAGAACTTACAAAAGGAGGAAAAACTGGAAAACATATTTAATCTTTTTCATAGTTTTGTTATTAAACATTTAAAGAATTGTTCTAATATTTAAGGGCATAGGTGGAGTTGAAAGCTTTGGTTAAACCTATTTAGTTCAAAAATTGCTTCAAAGTCAAGTGGCTGTGACATGTTTGCTTGGAAAAGACATGTACACAATGTACGTGCATTTTGCCTTGTTGTATAGGTTTTAATTTCCGTTCTGAATACCATTTGAGTTGTTATTTTGGTGATGTTGAAATCTTGTCTCAACATGTCATAACATGTTTTCAGAACAATCCATTGGCATGAAGTGAATCAAGTAACCACATTACCAATGCTAGAAAAACAAATGGAATTGTTTACATGACAGCCTGGCCTTGGAGAAATTTATGATTAAACATCTTATCTTGTTGCAGGCGATGTGGAGTGCAACGTAACGGTGTTCTCGTATCCCGAGATCGGTTCAACCAACGGCGTCAACTTTGACCAGCTCTCTGTTGATGAAGGGATCGACATGAGTGAGGTTGGGGCGCTGTGCACCATTGACGACATCCCTGCCAAGAAATTAAAGGTAACAGGCTGCATCATATGGTGTTTAATTTGTATTTCATATCTTTCATTGGTAGTGCCTGATACAGTTTCAGAGCAGAGTTTCCGACTTCTTGCAGAGCTCTTTTGTTGAAGGCATCTGACACTATCCTTTAAGAACTGGCATATTACACCGTCATGTAATTATCCTACCCTGTACACCTGTAAATGTTGTTGCAAAGTGCTGCAGTAACCTTGAAACTCAAAACCAACTGCTGTCATGATCATGTGTGATGTGGTGCGATGATGGTCAATCTCTTTTTAGTTGTGGTTTGGTGAAATCAGATATTGAGTGCAATAACCACACCACTCAAGGAAATCAAGATAAAGCATACATCTACATTGAACCTGCTACCCTTAGGACAAGCAGTAATACCAGTCTTTGGAGAAGAAAGATGCCATAGTTTGTATCCTATCTAGGTCATCTCTTCCCGAAGAGTGCAATTGCGAAGGGGGGGTCACCTTTTTTAGGTTTATCTAGCATAATGAATAACAGATGATGTGATTTCCCCTTAAATGACATATGATTAGTCTACCAGTATCAAGGTACCTTTCACCTTCACATCTGGGAAAGGTCTTCTTAAGTTGTCCACTTTCACTTTCAAATTGTCCTTACCCCTGCTCAGCTGTCTGACTTCTGATAGAAATTTACCACAGAATATGTGAAAGTACATGTACTAGTAGCACAAAAATATGCACCTCCCCAATTCCATGGTGGATTGCTTTCCCCCCCTTGCACTTGTTTTGGAATTCACAGCTGATTTTGTACATAACCACCAGTGATGTTTTAGAGCCCAGTGTTATGACAGACAGCGGTTAGCTTACACACTTGTGGTTTAAAGCCACAGGTTTTCAAATCTCCCATGTCTTCCCACACACCACTTAACTTTGTTAATCTGGTCAAACCTGCTAGGGTCATTCAACTCCCAGTGATTCGCCCGAGATCACCAGGGATGACCTCATTTCAACAACCACTGCCTCCACTTGTTTTGCAAGTTTTTTTATTACCCCGATGGAAACCTGCAATTGCACTGTACAAGCCAAACCCACCATGTTGTCTTGGATCCTGCTGGTGCCTCGATATCAAGGTCCTCCCTGGCCCGCCCAGCTTCTACAGTTGGCCCAGAGCCAGTTTCTGAGACCCTTCCCTCCCCCAATCACGACCTGTGTTAGAAGCAACAGGCGCCCCTAAGAGTTGTTTTGTTTCCTGATGACCTCATAAAATGGCACAAAGGTTTTTTTCACTGAGCGTACATGGGCAGAAAATGTTTTTTCATAAACTGAACCTCCATTAAAACAGGGCTTGTGCTCAGAGGTTGCATTTTGGTGAACGTAGGTAGCCGTAGAAGACATGAACCCAGAAGTTAGGAACAGTTGTGGAGGATAATTTTTTTTTTGACATGTGGTTTTTGAATTTCCAGCCATTCTAACAGGTTTTTAATGAATGGTTTGGCAAGGACAGGGTAAAAAAAATTACATTTTAAAAAATGAAAAATTGCCCTGAAGGTTGTGAGTGGCATTCTCATGTTACATGGTAAGGCTGAGAATGCTTGGTGTGAGTCTGGTATCTGCCTCTATCTAATTATGTTACCGTCAATCATCCCAATGCCAGGATCTGTGTTACTTCATACTCTGCTGAAAGACAGAATATGGGTAAATGTGGGTCATGTGGAGTCATGTGGTGCGTCATGATGACCAGGGGTTATGTTGCATCATTTGCAGGTGGGGGGGGGAATTGCAAAAGTCTGCTAGTCAGGTGGATAAGGCATGGTGATGAAAAGCAAAATACGTTGGGGGTGTGGTTTGAACTGTGATGGTGGGGGGCATTAAAGAAATACTGAATACAAGAAAACAAGAAGAACCCAGTTCTACCTGTTAATCCAGTATGAATTGAACCATACAGGTATTTCTGATCCAATTAAGGAATTTCTTGTGGTAGCTGAATCCATCGACCACTGATATGATTTTGTCAGTATCAAATTATCATTCTCATCTTCCAGCCAATCGAACTTTCTTCTGCATGTGGGAGGAATGACTTTGAGTTTGATTCAGGGAAATGGCAATAGAGCCTGAAAGTTGACCCCTGATGGGGCACTTCTGGAACCCTTGGATAGGAAAAATAACATGTAAAGATTTTAGAATTTGTAATTTTTTTTGGTCAGTTTCTTCTTAAAAAGTCGAACTTGGAAAAAGGGCTTTGAAAAATATTTGCTAGAATATCAATTTATAGAAACTGATAAATTACCTGATCTAAAAGAGAAATATCCTGTCAAAAATTGACCCATCACTTCCGAAATTCTAAAATACATGAAGAACAGTGCAATGCAGCAGTCTCGTATGCAGATGAACATATACGGTTTGAAATGTTATGGTAGCCTACAGGTAAAGCCAAAATAAAAACAGATCAAAATATTATACACACTTTGATAATTTATAAGGTAAACTTAAAGCAATGTTCTACTTTTACAAAAAATTCTAAAATTTTATCTAACCTTTGCTGACAACAACTGCGTGATGTCAACTCAACGGAATCTGGAACCCATGGACTGCAGATAGGTAAATATTTGCAAGGTTGTACAATCTCGTTTTCAAGAAAGCACGGCGAGTGAAAACAAACGTGCACGAAAAAGGAGACCTAGGTACGATATCGCCGGAAGTGAAAGGTCATTAATAAAATTCGTTTCTCCGGGTGACTTTTCCAAAATATTACTTGAGGAAGACAAAGGTAAAATGCCAACATGAGTGTTTCATGGGGTGGTTTCAGTAAGGAATTATTTTTCCAAATATTATCCAACGTGATAGGATGGCCCAATGTAAAATCCCTATACGAGGACCACGCAAGGGTTCCGGCAGCTCGCTGCATGACCTTTTACTTTCAGGCTCTTTTGCTGCATTACTACCTTTTACCCTGTTATGGTAAAACCAAGGACTTCATGTTTTTTTCTGCTGGCTTGAGATCGCTCTCAATAAAACCTAATTCTATTCTCTTCAGGACAAAATCTGTGCACGCTAATTAGGAATAATAGTAATGGAGGTAATAAGGTAATTTTGGTATCCCCCTGAAAGATAAGCTTTGCTGTGTGTAAGAATAAATCAGACATCTTGGGAGACAAAAAACACATTTTAAATCAGTGATCCATTTATGAGGCAACTGACCTATTTCAGCAGCATTCAGCTGCCCTGAATGCTACACAAACACAGGATGTTTGGCCATAAATCATTTCTACTGAAAGGGTTTTTTCATTATCAGTTGTGAAACTTCCTCGGGAATGTTGTGGATACCATTATGTTTTATTTGCACAATCGGGACTCTGGTTTGGTGATAACAGAGGTTAGGTAGTCCCCGTGCTTCTAATGGTACAGTCCATGCTGCTGTTGTACCATTTGTGTCGTGAGATAAGGGACAAGGTAGTTCCATTCCTGAGAGCGTTGTTTTGGGTGAATGGCTTATTTGAGGGGCTATTGACATACTGAAGCTTATTTTTGCACAAATTCAGTGTCATTGTAGCCACATCTCAACATATTCAAGTAATGTAGTGTATTTATTAACGTTCACATATGGACAATGTGCTGTTACTGTGATTGGACGTCCTCCCCAGTGACTGTAGCTCCTACTATTTGTAGCTGCTAGTTGTAGCTCCAACTAAAACTGCTAGACCATTCATGAATTCTGTAATTCAGATTAATTAGTCAAGACAAGGTCCCAAAATAGTGTTTTGAGCACACACCATTGATAATGTAGTTTCAATGTATTGCCCCTAAGTAAGTAATTGACCACCCCTGTTTTTAAGTGGTACAAACTTGCAATAACTCTTCATGGCCAATGTAAGTCAAAACCCATAGGGTGAAATAATTTACTCAAGGAGGGATGGAACTGTAGCTTGGTTGAGATTGGTCATTTACTTGTGTTTACAAATCTTGAGTAAAAATGACCAAATCTGCCATCATGAACCACAACATCCAACTCACAAAATAGAAATGGTTTCCAGTGGAAATGGACTTAATATTGAGGTATGCTTGAAATACACAAATAGAAGAATAATGACTAACTCAATCATCATACCTGTCATTTTTGGCCCTCTTTAATAATAACCACTTTCTAATTCTCACACATCACAGCTTTGATACATGTATCTACCAGCTCCATGGCCCCTGGGAATGGCATACTGTAGGTTAGATCAGAGGGGCCAGAACCAATTCACTGAACAGCAACAACAAAGTGTTTTACATACGAATCAGTGGGGTGCAGGTACTGAATGGAATAGCCCCAGGGGTCTTCCCTTTAAGCAGGTGGTGTTTATTTTTAACCCAGCACAAGTAAAATAATTGTGCTACATTGTATTACAATGTAGTACTATTTATGCTTCAGTGGTACATGTAGAGCATATGTTGTATGTGTACTTAAGGTGAATAGACCTTTTTCATTCTAATTCATTCTGAAAAGGAGTAAAGATATGTGTAGAAATAGATTTTGCTGCAGGCAATTTTTGATTTATTAGGAGGTTTACTGTTGATTGACTACAGTCACATGACGACATATCCTGAAATGGTTGGTTTGCCTTGCTTTGTAAGTTTGTATGGGCTGTTGGTTGTGGATAAGTGAAGCCATTGAATTAGGAAACATGCTTGTAGACTCTAATATCACCAGTACTCATTGGTTGATACCATGAAGCCCCATGCTGTTACAAACCTTCTTCGTGAGCTTCACCTTCTTAGGGAATAATTTAGGTCACAGAAACAAAACACAGTACATGTACATGAATAGGGAAAAAGGAATTTCAGCAAAACTAAAACAAACAGTAAGTAATGAGTAACCCGAACAAGTTGCAGTAAAAAAGGTTGCCTTCCTCCTCTTGTAGAAATTTGTTTTCCAGTCACTTGGAGTTTTTGTTTCTGTTTTGACAAAGAATTCTAGTTCATAATAGTCATTTATCAGTCCTTGTGTTGGTTAGGAAAGCAAGTGTTGGCTGTTCTGTATATGTACAATCCATCTCCAGGGTTTCCTGTCCTTGGTGGGTTTTCAGCCAGGGCACTTGCCAACACCAGTCAGCAGGTGGTGTTATGTAATGCCAAGTGCTGTAGGCCAACCTTGGATAGATGGTGGGATCATAGCTCCATGGTTAGATCATAGAGCTATGGTCAGATCAAAGGATCTGATTGAAATATTAATAACAGACTGCATGTAGAGTTTATGGGGGGTTAGAGTTGTAAGGAGCAGGTGAGGTTATGTAATAGTTGTTATGACATGAATGGATGACCTTAGCTCAATGTAGATAATCACAAAGACATGCAGAATTTAAAAGATTGGCAATTGATGCACAAAATAACACATGCAATACAAAGACAGTCTATTTCAAAACTTGGATTTACAGGTATTGCCTGTAGCATAGGACGCTTGCAAGACCATGGCATGATGGCAAGTTATTCTCCAAGCCCCTGCTGGGGAGTGGATTGAATTATGTAATCCATGCATACTAAGTGTGCCTCTATGCCAGAGTTGTCATACCATTTAATGACCTTTGTGGAATGACATGACTGCAAAGCAAGTTAGGCCTGAATACGGGCTGATGACTACCGAGATGTTTGTGTCATCAATAGCTGTGGATTCTTCTCTGTGTAAAAGCTCAGATCCGAGCAGGTGAAATGAACAGATTGATAAACACTGTGTTCAAATCCAATCTGAATGCTACAGTTTAAGGCCTCTCTGTTGAAAGGTGATGTCCTTAAAAACCATACTATGAGAGTTTCTGTAAACCCTTCATGAACTGGATCAAAAGTTGTGCTGTAATTTTCCATTATGCTAGTTCAACCGCAGAAGCTAGGATCATTGAGCTATGCTAGGATAAACTGCATTCGGTATCGGAATCACAAACTAAGGAAGTACCCCTTAATTTTCCACGCTGAAGGAAGGGTTAGGTTGGGAGGGGACCTAACTTGCCCCGGGAGGGCAATGAGGTAATGATTCCGAGAATCTCCTGGAGAACAGAGCTGACTCATGGTTGCTTAGATGAGACACAGCATCAGCGCTGCACTGATTGACAGAAAAAAAAGAAAGAAGTTTCAGATTTCGGGAGTCCAAGAATATTATATTCATTGGCAAATACTGACGGATGAATCTGCATACAAAATCTGCACGTAGGCCACGCACTTGAAGTAACCCAGCAAACAAGGGAGATGTGAGATTAAGTCATAGGTCTGTAAAGAGCTGGGAACTGTTGAATGAAGGCTCTTGATGTATACAGTGAAGGAGGCGATAATGAAAGCACCAAGCGTCTATGCTGCTCTGGTCGCTCTGCCAGAAAGCTGGAGATCAGAGCCAGCCGCTAATGTTGTTAGAATCTTTGTGCAGTGACATTCCCTGAAAGAGAGGCACACAACTACCCCCACCCCCCCCTCCATGCATCTGCCCGATTCCCTCACTCACAGAATTTTTTAGAGAAGACAACAGACTAAACAGAGATCAAGGTTTGTCTCAACTGACCCCCCTCTGTTGCCTCCACCTCCAGAACGGGACCCTAATTATGCTGCCGATCTTTAATCCAGACACAAAATGAAGGAACACCAACACCAGTGCCTCATGTTGAGTAGTTCACAGAAACGTCTGAAGGCAACTTATTTTTGCTCAGATTTACTTGTGGAGCAACCCTGCACCTTGTCCTTCAAGATCTTGATCTTGATTTGTTTTTTTGAGGGGGGTGGGTTGGGAGTTGCCCATCTTTTATTGTGCATAAGATATCTGTACTCGGTCAGTACTTTACTCACACCAGACAGGGTTGGAGGTTGAACGGATAGTGAGGTAAATAGGTAATCAAGTCAATGGCATGTAGGGATTATTACTGTTCTATAGGAATTGCTGAATGTAGCTCTGGTTCCACTTTTAATTCCTGTCCACCTAATTATCATAAAGCATAGAAGATAGCCTCAATACATTTCATGTAACATATAAAAAAACTTGGCTTCAAGAGCAGTCCAGTGAAAAAGCTAAACCATCTGCTGCCAACTCAAATTCCAAATACTTTAAGTTGACCTTGTAGTCTAGACGGCAATTTTCTCGATCAATTAATCCAATTTGATGGCAAAAACAAAAATATACAATCTTCTTGTTCGTAAAAATTTAATAATTAAAGTTGAAACCAAGGCTATTTGAGGATTGCTTTTATGGGGTTGTGTGTCCAAAGTAGTTAGATCACAGCGTCTGTGCCTCCTGGCATGGTGACCAATTACTCAAACAAAACTAATCCCAAGGCCACCAGTACTCAACTTGGTTTTTCATACTAATATGCGAGTAGAATTGACAAGGGCGGAGGTTGATTGGTTGATTTGATTTTTTTTGCATATTACACTACAGGGGATGGGAAGGTAATTTCTGAAAGAAAAGAACATGTCTATCCTTGTTACGGTTTAAACTTTAATATTTACCAGTAGCAATGAATAATTTACATTAACCTCAGTATTCTGCAGAGGTAATTACTCTGAAAATAAAAGATAAGATGTCACTTGGGGCAAAAAGCTAGTTATGTAATGTGTATTTTGAGAGGTTTGTCCTTGATATGATTGGTGATGATAATTAAAGGGCTTGGTGCTTGACCAGTGGTTTATACATTACAGAAGTACTGAGAATACACCAGCAAACTCCAACGCAATCAAGAAAGCAATCCATTATGGTGAAGCAATTACGGCGGCATGAAAAAAAGGGAATTTCTGTGAAATCGGGGACCCGGCTGACAAGGACTGTCTAAAGGAAATTATGATGCTCTTGTTGTAATTGGATTGTAAATAGGAAAGAGGTAGGGGGTTGTGGTCAGGAGGTTGAAAACTTGAAACCTTGATTAGGCAATAAGGTCTGACTGTTGCATTTACAGGGTGTATTGTAATATCTGATTAAAGTCCCTGGGCTTTTGAAATGGAGACAAAATATAGATGAACCCAGAGGCAGTCAAATCTATAATCACGACGCCTTACGCCCTGCCTAACTATCTGTACATCACTTGATTGGATATTTATATGACACTGATAGACTCATCTGTCATTTGCTGATAAGTTGCTGAAATTTGATTTGAATTAAAACATTAAGATTCATGATCAACAGGGAATTAGTTTCTCAATTTTTTGAATGATGTGAATAAACCCAAACCAACTTACACCTTAGTCAAGCCAGTAACCCTGTTAATATCTTCCATTACTAGCAGCTTGTAGTTCAAGTTCCCACCATCTTGTACAATTTATTACACCCACGAGTGTACTTGTATGGGCGTCATCTACACTTATAATGTGATTTCCTTTAATAAGTGGAGTTTCTGATGCAGCAGAATCTGTTATTTTTTAGTTGCCATGGTAATATGTAGTCAACGCTTGCATGACTCGCCAAGCAGATGTAATTTACATAATTGAAATCCATGAGATACCATCATTGTAGAACACGCAATGAAAAAAGAAATTACTGTCTTAATGGATGGAACCTGGCAGTGGTAGGCTTTATTTCAAAACAACAGTTACCTTCAATGATCGTGATATATATTCGCATCCAACACTAATTAGTTGCAATAAGTTTTAATGGCAGCAATTTCAAAGATATACTTGGAGGGACAATTGATTTATTTTATGCTTTGTAATGTAATACACGGTATTCACGGTATTATGTAATAGTTGATGAGATGCATAATTTAGTTGCTGAATGTGTTGAGGACAGCTGGACGTTTTCCACACTTACAAAGCTGACTATCAACAAAGTGGCTACAGTTAATGTATTATGCATGATTCATATGGCACATCTGATTAGTTTCAAAGTACAGTGCTATCATTTATAAAATGTTTTATTAATGATTGAGGTAGGCCCCCTAGATTGCTGTTAATTTTTTTAAATCTATCTAATTCTTGAGCATATGCGGGGAAACTGAAGTCGACTTAGTCTTCGCACAAAAAATGCAAACCTGGGGAGCGCTCATAGCTCGATATTAAACGCAATACTGCGCGGAGTAGATGTTTGCGTACTATTATCAATAATATATGAGGTGTAATGCCAATACCCCCTCAATGTATTGCACAATTCAATGCACTCCCTGCTTACTGTAGACAAAGTAAACCTGGTTACATTGAAAAGGTTGCCACCCCACACCACATGTACATGCCATTAATTCATTATCCCAGGATGTCTTTACCAAGCAGATGAAGCTGTTGAATTATTGTCATAGTCTTCCCTCAAGTACAAATCCAACTTAACTGATACATTGAAAAAAATTAAGGTGGCTTTCCCGTCTCAAAGTCACGAATGACAATAGGACCAAGATCACCAGTAGTAATATGGAGAATCTCGGAACCAAATATAATGCTGTTATTCTGATAGGGACTGGGAGTTATTTTCAGCTGGGAAAACAGCAATTTCACACTTCTGAGAATGAAGCCTCAATAACTGGAGTGCCCCTTTAAATCTTTTGGGCCAGCAGGGATTATTCCAAGGGATGAAAGGTCCCCAAGGGAGTTTGTGTTAAGCAGCTGCATCAATCATAGTGCTCTGCTCATGTAGAATAAATTCCCAGGGTTCTTTGATACCGAAATGCAGGCCCTGAAGAGTACTTCATTGCTTGCTCTTGTGCTGTTTCTCTGATCACGTCATTATCTTTTCATGGTGCGAGGTGCAAACCATGTTTCAAGCTTTGGTAGTGAAATAAAGCCGAGCCATTAAGAAACGTCCACAAGGCCATTAGTGCTGGTGTAAAATAAGGGCAGGTAAAATGAGAAAGTCTGAACAAATGAATATTACTCATTTGACCCATGTTTGTATAAGCATGAGGGTTATCTGGCATGCTGTAAAAAACATAACTGGCGCTGGTTAAGTTTGTCAGAATACATGACGAGATAAAATGATTCATGGTATTTCTGCTCTTGTGAGGTCTAATTTCATGGAACTCCATTGAGGTTTGGTCTCAGTCAGGAGTACAAATTGGGCATTTTGGTGTTCTGAAGACGGTTATTAATGTCCACAACATGCCCTTACAATGGACACCCCCTGAAGCCGGGAATAGCTTTTTCCATGTTTCATGGTATTTATATTGGAATCAAGATTTCAAGGCCCAATTTAGATATTCTAAAAAAAAAAGTGTTTTATGTCCTAAGGATTTGTGTGATGCAAGTTCACATTTTAATGGCTTTCAGGAGACAGCTTTACATACAACCTGGCCACCTCAGAGATAATGGACTATGGCTAGATATAATTAAAGTCTATTGGAAATGCATGAAGCCACAATCTGGTGGTTTCTAGAGGCAGGTGTGTATGTTCAGCTTTAGTTCAGTTTTTTTGGAAATCAAGTCAGGGTCAAACCACCACAGATTTTCAGTCCTGTAGACTTGGTAAACGTCTGACCACATTGTCTATTATTTTTCTGCATTGTTGTTCAGGTCGCTCCAACCAGGACAATGTACAAGTGCACATGGCCAGGGTGTGGCAAAAAGCTAAGCAGAGTGCAAGGTATTGAGAAACACATCCGCAGCCAACATCTCAGGTAAGGTGGAGCTCACCCATAGAGGCCCCAAGAGGATCTTGTAACTGACGTCTTTACAAAGAGCAAGTCAAAAGCAATTGCCTAAATAACCAGTGGCTGGTTGGAGACGTGCAGTTTTTCACTTGGAAGCTACATGTTATATTGGGCTGCATTGAAAACTTACGGCTGTGCCCTGGCCAGCAGAAACACTTATGTCTATGGAAGGGAACTGGCTAGTGGCTATAGCCACTTTCCATAGAAACGTGTGCAATGTCAGCCACTGCCAGAAATTTTGGATGCAGCTTTCCATGTGAATAACTCAGTCCAGCTGTGGTCCCCATATCAACATGAACCTTCGTAGTCTTGGTTCCCATCTGCACACTGAAACATGCATTTCTGTTGATGACCAGTGATGCCGCCTATTAACACTTGATAGACAAGAATACATCCAAATCTGTTACCTAGGGCTGGGACTATGTATTCACCTGTTGGGCATGCACAGGGACATGGTGATAGTAGACATAGCCATAGCCCTCGAAGTCTGTTTCTGACAGCCGCAGTTTGAAATGGTTGACTTGTCCAACCATCAGCTACCATGCCTTTTCGTCATAACAAAACTGATCGTGCATAGCACTAAACATAACCCAAAAGGACTGTATCAAGCCTAGCACTAAACATAACCCAAAAGGACTATATCAAGCCTAGCACTAAACATAACCCAAAAGGACTGTATCAAGCCTAGCACTAAACATAACCCAAAAGGACTATATCAAGCCTGGGCTGTTTTCCAATATTTAACTTCGTCTCCATTTCAGGCTTCATGTAGGAAACCAATCCTCGATTGTGGGCTTGAAGCATTTAACGTAAATTGAAGTACTGTAATGTTCGGCTCTTTTGCATCTTACTTGATGTTTTGTGGTACCATCAGACTTACTATTGCGCTTACAACCTCAACGTCAGGAAGTAAAAAAAACAGTTGAAGCCTGAGACGGAGCCCAAGTCGAGTATTGGAAAACGGCCCTGAATTCTATCTCGTCATGAATCCTACTCATGACAGTGGGATGGCTGTTTTGTTACCAAAACCACATGTAAGGATTCCGAACAAACTCTCCAGGTTCATTTCCTGTTACCACTGCACTAAATCCCACGATACGTGCGTGTTTTGAGATCTAAGAACAAAGATTTACCCAAAGACAACTTTAGTTCATATACCTGCCCATGAAGTTGATGAGAGAAAATATAATTAATCAGCTGCAAGTTTAATAAAAAAAATCTGTGAGTGGACACTCTTGAAAAAGTAATGAATTACAGATGAAGTGTACTGGTAGATCAGAACTGGCAGGCATTCAGGGCACATTTTCAGGCCTAAAAGCCAGGAGGCTCTTATGATAGTGGCATATAGCCATCAGATGAGATGAATTCTTGGTAAAATGAGATACACTCCAGAGAGTTGGCAAATATTTTGATGGGGGGAGAGTCTTCCTAAGTGCCCCTCCAAAGCCCAGGGCCAGGGAAAGTCAATAGATACGATCTGGAGGCTAGGAATTCCAGATGCTAAGGTTCCCATAGGATTGTTGTATGTTTGGACCAGTCTATGAACATAATGGGGAGGCGAGATAGTTATTTGTCCAGAAAGGTGTTGACGCATTGGCAGGTACCACATTTTGGACCCTGTGTTCGTGGTGGAATTTGTCTCTGGTTGGCTTGTTAATCAATCTCAGCTGCTAGAAGGTTAGTTGTATTGCTGGCTGGTTGGCTAAATGGCATGATGAATGCAGTGGTTGCTTGATTGTTGACTGATTAGATGTGTGGTTAATTGCTTCCGTTCCTAGTTGTCTGGTTATGAAGTGGGAGCTTCTTGGATTAGTTTTCTTTTGAGCTGTTGAAATTGTTACTGAAAGAACCTGAACCAAAACAGTGAATAACTGGTGGTTATGGCTTGATTAATTTAAGTAGGGTTATAATTTGACTCCTCTTTTGTAAAGGAATCTGTGAATGAAAACTTAGATCAGGGTACCTTTCTGTTTTGTTGAGACACTGTCAATTGGGTCATACGTGCTAGGCCTTCCTTTGATGTCGGGACTTCTAGAAAGTTAATGACCTCAACCATAACCACCTTTCCCCCCATGAAAAGAAAAAGGCCAGTCAACTGAAGATTTAAGTTCAAACAAGCAATACAAGAAAATGCACACAATTGATAAGCACACATGTAACTTGGACTTTGTATGCAGTGGCCAGACAGACGTAAACACTTGAATTAGAGCAAACAGCAATATTTCAGAGGATAATGCAACCTGGAATGATAGTATCATGAGATAGTTTAACATTTATAGACTACTGGCAATGCAGAAATAATTGGCTGAAGAAATTGCTGATTTTCAGGGTTGAAGTATAAGGTTGTTGCCAGGATGTTATTGAGGTACCTGTAGCTGGTCCACGGCGCCAATGATTCTTAAGGGGTGGACTGTTTGGATGTTAAACACTGACACCCAACACTATCAACAATATCAACATTTGAACAGTAGACAGTAGATTCAATAAGCACACATTTTATAGTTACATATATCTTAAGGTCTGTCCAACTGTGCATCTAAGGCTAGTTCTAAGATGGACAGTTGGCTCATTGGCTGCGTCCTAACTGGATTTGGAATATGATGCAATTCTGTTTGGGTTCTGAATCATGTTATCAACCTCAGGTTTTCAAGCTATAACGAACATGATGGGGTCCACTCTAAATGTTTCGTTACATCGGTCGTTGCAATAGCGAAATTAACAGCTGAATGTTCCGTTGCCATGTTGAATAGTGCCCTCTCTTGTCTAACTGAAGTGCACCCTCTTGTGATACTATGATTTGCTGAATTCGCGTTTGAGGTTTTTAGAAATGTATCTGTTAATTATTTTTGTTTTTTATTAAATCTTGAGTCACAAACTTGATATTTAGTTTATCCTAAAAGTCGTGAAGCTACTGCTCAGGATCGATCTTTGATGCTTGCTGTGGCGAATCTTGGTTGATTTTCAACTGCATAATGTTTGATAGGTTTTGTGCACAAAATATTGGGAGCCAAGGATGACATTTGGTACAGCCGAATGTTCAATATAGCGGTGCTCGGTATAGCGACGTTCCACTATAATGAAGTATGCAAGTTGTGTTACACAGAACTCTGAAAAAATACGGAGTACCCTCAGCTGGCCACTAGTAAGCTGCCCTGAGATATCAAATGCAGGACCAGCAAGTATACTTCATTTTGATCTAGATCAATTACATTTTGCACATCATGTCAAACGGGACAACATCTTTTCAAGATCTTATTCAATCTTGACATGTGGAGGATCAATTACTGATTGTTTTTCTCTTCGTCCACAGGACGAAAGACACCAACAGCAGCTGTAGCGACCATGAAGAAGAGTTTTACTATACAGAGGTGGAGACCACGGTAGACAGCATGTCGGACATGTTTGCTGACATGAACACCTCCTCCCCACCCCCAGCTCCTGGTCCAACCGACATGGTGAGACACACTCGTGAAGACCTTCGAGACAATAACGGCAACAATATGATGTGCCTAGATAGAGTGATGGCCCAGATGGAGTCTGTGCCCGAGAATAGCATGACCATGGTGAGAGAGAGTGTCAAGTTTTAGTAGAATGCACATAATCAATTTCCAGTAGAATGTGCATAATCAATTTCCAGTAGAATGTGCATAATCAATTTTGTGTAGAATGCACGCGGCCAGTTTTCAGCAGAATGTGCACAATTTTTTCATTTATAGCTTCCTAAAATTTCACTCATTCTTGTAGAGTCCGCATTAGAGAGGTTATTTTACTTGTCAGGTTGCTCTTGAAAACTCCATGAGCCGCTTTAAAAAATGTGCCTGGGAAGAATTTGTTTAAGTGCTAAAAGATGTTTCCTCCTGTTTTTTTCCAGGTTGCACCACACGGTCAGGTCCCACAGCAAACCACCTTCACCTGGCAGACGACCCATCCTGCGAGTGCCACCCTCTTCCAGACAAATGGACAGGTAAGAGTCAGAAAGGGATTCACAAGACTCTGGAACATACCAAATGTGTCTTGGGGAGGATCAAATTAGATAACACATTACTCAACCCTAAAACGTAAGCCCAAAAGAAAAACATGAGAAGTTGCACGTACTTTAATACTCCAAACTTTGCAAACAAGCACAAGTTCATGTTTCTGAGCAGGGCAGCTTTTCAGTTATTTCTAGCAGCCAATAAGTAAAACGTTGCTCAAACATGACAACTTGATTGCAACCATGTGGCCACAAAAGTTAGTGGCTTTCCAGGGGGTGAAACCAGTAATTGTAGAGGTAAGTACCTACTAGCTCTGTGAGCTTTACAATGTGATTTGTGGACAATATTTATTCTCTAAAGAATTTATTGCTAGAATTATTTTTCACAAAGCAGGGAATGGGATAGAATCTGTTCCTTTTTATCGGTCCTGAGCACGCGCAGTTCTGAGTGTGCTTGCATAGTTCTGAGCATGCACAATATTGTAAAAATGATGGTATGTCTGCGGCTACCAGTGTCCCAAAGTCTTCAATTAGAGTTGGTTTTCTCGTCAGACAAGCCAGATGAGTTCTCAAGTCCAGGAAGTTATGTTTTCTTCAATTGTATTCACTCTTCTGCAGTATTCATCGCCCATCCGAACCAAAACCAGCATCGTCCAGCAGCGACAGCAGCTCCACCAGGCCGCCTCCCCAAAGACCCACCTTCACTTTGCCCCCTCCTCCACAGGCTCTGGCTCCGCCTCCTCTTTGGGGCACCATAAAACCCGGGAAGGCAAGAAGTGCCGGAAAGTATACGGAATGGAGCGTAAGGACCTGTGGTGCACTCAGTGCCGATGGAAGAAAGCCTGCGTTCGATTCACCAGCTAAAGATGATCGGCCATGAAACACAATGACCAGACATGTGACTTGCAGCAACAGGGAGTGTCAGTTTAAGAAATGGTGACTGTAAGACCTTGAGACACTTGTTGAGGTCCTGCATGCATCCTTGATTAATAGCTGTCATTGGTCGATATGATTCTGCATGCTAAAAAAAAACAGGATCTACATGTATCTGAATTTGACAAAGTTTGATGACACAGTGTGAGGAGAGAGCACTCTAAGCAGGAAGTTGGGTTGGAAACATTTCTCTTGATGAGAATTTTTGCACACAGGTTCTAGATTTTTATTTAGGGGCATTTGGTGAATA
Organism: Acanthaster planci; assembly: GCF_054643075.1. Classification (NCBI taxonomy): domain Eukaryota; kingdom Metazoa; phylum Echinodermata; class Asteroidea; order Valvatida; family Acanthasteridae; genus Acanthaster; species Acanthaster planci. The sequence goes on from NC_141778.1 coordinate 1,295,908, forward strand.
AATCTGGTCAAGCAGAGAGAACATTGTCTTACTGAGTATTAGTGTGCCATTTGTCCAAGGCAGTTAACGTGCACACCACAGGTTGGTTATTACCATCTTGTCGGCCTTGCGTGGGCTTGCTCAGTTAGCAAATGTGACACAGTGGTCTTAGCTTGCTGTCCCTATTTGGACATTTGAATTACACATTGAGATAAATGTTGGCAAACCCAATTCCTAAACATGATTTGATAACAGCAGTACAATGAAATTATACGTCAAGACTCGTTTGAGCAATGAAATTATGTGTCAAGACTCGTTTGAGCAATGAAAATATGCGTCAAGACTCATTTGAGCAATGAAATTATACGTCAAGACTCATTTGAGCAATGAAAGTATGCGTCAAGACTCATTTGAGCAATGAAATTATACGTCAAGACTCATTTGAGCAAAAAAGGAAAACATTTCTGTCTATTTCTGACACTTTGCACAACATGAAGCGCTGAGTTCTGAGATTGGAATCTCTTTGCCAGTGCCATGTAGGCTCCTTTGCATGAAACGTATTAAGGTAATCCACTTTTGTTTTGTCACTTTCCTATGCACAAATATTATGACGTCTCATCGCATGTGTCGGTTGTTGTAATTTGTCTTGACAGTTGAAAACAAATCAATGGATGACGTCCGGGATGAGAGAACTGCAACTGGTGCATTGTATGTGCAGATGTTGTTCTTTTATTGAAATGTCTTTAATTGCGGTTTGAAAAAAAAGCAGATTTGGTATGTGCTGAACAAGTGCAGTTATGGAGCAACTATTGGGGGACCTGACATGCTCAATTTGAAGGTTGAGGTGGTCACCTGTAAGGGTTTTTGTTTTCTTTTTGGAAATGCTTTTTTCGGGTGGGGGAAGCTGAAAACTTTTTGAATGTGGATGGAAAAGGCTACAGAATTGTTGAGAAATTGTGAACTGTAATTTGGTAGCTTGGCTTCATCAGGAAGAAATCTCTTCTTTAAATACTGGGGAAGGCATTTGACCAGAAGACCCTCCCCAAGAAGAACTGTCTAGAGCTATGCCTAGAGAATGTAATGGTATTCACAAGAAGAAAGATTCAATGAGTTGCGCCATATTTTGGTCAATTGTAAGAAAATATATGTAATCACTTTTTAACATGTAGGTGAAGAGTCTTTATAATAATGGAGTATTTGAAATGTTACAGAAGTGCATTAAAAAGTAAAAGCTAAAGATAATCCTACCGTATGATGTTAATCTTCTTTTACATACATTTCATTTAAATTTAGTTTTCTTTGTTTTTCTGAAAAGCAAACTCTAAACATAAAAGTGCCAAGGTTGGTTGATAGAAATTAGTTGAAATAATGCATGGTTTTAGGTTTGTTAGACACTTCCCACATTTGGCGGTCAGACCTATTAGAGATCAGCACAGCCAGTCACTGGTGGCGATTTCCGAAGGCCACTTTCTTAAGACTGCTCTTCAGCCTCTTTTGGCCACTTGCATTTAGTGGCCTTTGGTCAGTGTGGCCCATCTGATCACTAAACATTCATGAAGTTGGTACTTGCTCAACTTGAAGGCATTCCTGGCCTCTGATCTTTTAATGGCCTTCGTTCAATTGGATGGCCAGTTGTTGGATGGCCTTTATCTTGGGTTTGGTGGCTGGTTTACTGACCTTGATCTGGTGTTGGTAGCCAGTGTTTGGAGGCAATCATCTGGTGTCAATAGTCAGTGCATGGTGGCCACTCCACTATTTTGTGAATTTATGAACATGTTGTCCTTGTTTATTTTTGTGAGAGATTTCATTCTCTCAAGATCAAGAAGAGAAAAAAGTATTGATAATCGTAGCAGAACATTCATTGGATCACTGTGATTCCTGTCCCCTCAGAAATGTATCAATTTTCAAACATCTAGTCTTTACATTCAATTACCTGAGTAAAGTGTTGTCATGAAAGTTGTGTACAAGTTTGTCCTTAAAATTGAAACTATGAGAGTGGGATATGTGTAGCGTTACCTGTTTAGATGAAGTTCAAAATGAAAGGTAGACATGTAAACATACAGCAGGAGTGATAATTAGTTTTTATCAAAGTAGCTTTATAGATGCTTTACAACCTTAAAGGCACATTGTCGGCAAGTGACATGAAAGGTGTCAACAATTTTTACTCAGATTGGGGTGAATTTTTTTTCTCTGAACAGCAAGGTTTTCTTGTCAATAATTTCTCAGGTACACTTGGACAGCTGCGGATGTGCACTACCTTACGTGTACATGTACAGACATCTCAGGCAATGTCTTTTTTACTATCAAATTTTCATATCAAATCTTCCAGTTAAAAACAAGTGGGCAAAAAAAGGATGTGGAAAGATTTTCTCTGAACAGTTTCTGTGTGCGAGTCCCAAGGAGACCAACTGTACATGCATCTTCCACTGTGAGTGTGCTTTATCTGATGGAACTTTTCACAGTATCACAACCTTTTCTATCAAAATGTGATTTAATTTTTGAACAATTTCTCAACGGTAGACAGTTTCATGTATTTTAAGATTTCTTAAAATGAGCCTTTCCCAGTATGTACAGAATAAGACTGTTCTGGCTTCATAGTTCCCAATAAACGATTCTTCTCGCCAAAAAAGAATGATTGATTTCATTGCTGATATGCCAACCCCAAAACAACTCTTACAATAAATAATTTGTCATAAGTGTCTAAGTTGTTCTACCTGAACTCTCTCCATTTTCTTTACTAATTGGTATTTACTTATTGGTAAGTGCCTTTATTTAGTTAAGGGGAAAGCCACAACACTCGAAACAATGTGTCCTAAAAGTAAACAGCTTAAAATTACACTTGATAATTTTGATATTTAAAATATCTGGAAATTTGTGTGTTCTAAGTTTAGAAGCTCGCCACATGGTTTTCACTGCTTTTGTCAAAAAACCCCCAGATATTCTGCTGCCTGTTTTGCACAGTAAGAAGCTCTGCTTATGAATAGCATGTAAATTAGGAAATCTTCAGAAATCAGGGATTTTTATCAGAACTATGCTGGTGCCAAATATCAGATTGCCTGTGACTTTGTAGAAGATTTCTTTTGCATTTTCAGACTTGGAGGAGAAACTGCTTTTTGTTGTACCAACTGCAGGCATCAATAAGTTTGATTTCAGACAATCTTTGAATGCAATAGAAACAATATATCTCTGTACAACATTTTGAGGTCATTGGGCTGATGTTGAAATTATTTTCTGATGTTGAAATTATTTTCTCTCTTGATTTCAATTCCAAGTTGTAGACAATGCATAACCACTTGGTATTTTGTGGCAAAGTATTAAACTAGCTTTTGACATAAATTTCAGTAGGATAGTAGTGGCAAGAAAACGTTTATTTTAGTTTGGAAATGGCTTTTTTTATAGTTGATAAGATTAACTATAATTTTCTCGTTCATCAACTAAGAAGGGTTTTTAAAGTTAGTGTTAGGTTCATCATTGTAAACTGAAAACTCTTGAAGTGTTCATGTCACAGCAAAGTATAAAGTCATACTCTAAAAGGAACTATTGTAAATAAATTTGTATAAGTTGTACAACAAAAAGGAAACATGTACATAAAAGTGGCTTTTTAAAGTCAAAATATCAAATAAAAGGTTAAACCAAAGAAAAGAAATCAAGTGCATTCCTGTAGTTTGTATTTTTGGTGTGAAGTTTTATGGTGTCAGATTCGCTTTGTGCTTTTATTTGCATGAGGTGTATATATTGTTGAACTTGCAACCATCAGAGAGACAAGTATTCTAGTAGTCAAAATATGAGAACTGATTTACTGGACTATATTTTTAGAACATGTCTTGGCTTGATTCTTGGAAGGAAACAAAGATATACTCAGTGGGAGAGCTGAGTCCGGCAACAACCTGCCCCACCTGTTGTCTAGCTTGTCATCTCAATCTTAAAAATGCAATACAATTTGTGTGCAGATAGTGGTTTGGTAGTGAACCAAAGTTGCACCATGTGACACCGTCTTGTGGGTTTGTTCAGTTCTGAAAATAACCAGAGAAATAGGGAACCAACCCCATGTTTCAGACGATACATGAGGAGACTTTGGGAATTCCAAAAGGCAAACACAATGTCTTGTTGCTTCTCGTGGAATAACAGGCCCAAAATGCAAGTTGGATGAAGAAACGGTCCATCCTGTGTCAAGTAATTCAAGTCAACTTTCAAATCAGAAGTTTGGCCCTAGATTGAGTGATGGTTCTTGTCAACTGATTGGAATGATTTGGGGCTAAGACTGAGTCTGATTAGCAACCATCAGCGAAACACGGATTGATTTTTGCCCAGTACCCAGCATATATATTTTCTGCATCAAGGGAAAGAGACCAGATGTCAACAAAAATCACTGATTAAATTTGGTCTAGATAACTGCCAAAGTGATAGACTTATGAAAACTTGACTGCAATATTGTTGACACTTCAACATGTATCTCCGGCTAGAAGCAGGCTATGCCACTGGTATCAATTTTAAAAGTTAGCCCTGGAAATTGTTTTCTCTAAACTTTTTTTTTGAGGTAATTAGACTCTTTTTGAAGGGGTAATTTTGCTTGGGTTTGACATTCGGTAGAGGAACTCAACTCTGATAGTGAAGTGTCATTTTTCTCTGTTCAATTTCTTCAGTTCATCCTCCACGGCCTCCACAAACGCTGGAAATGTTGGATCTGCAAGGCAGAGCCGTAATGCCCCGGCAACCTGCTCAGGTTGCCATGACGATTGGTGATGGTGATAGGCCAGAGGGAGGTCAAAGGTTGTGTTGCCTAGTACAACCTGTGTTATAAGTTGAGAATCACGTCAATGTATGAGATTAGGTAGGCTATAGTCTCTTTATTGAGATCTTCAACGGGCATTCAAAGCGTAAGCCCTGTCTGCACTTGACTTTTTGGGGTAAATCTTTACCACGACGATGGGTACTTTTGCCGTTTTAAGTCCAGTAACTTTTACCAGGTATCTTTCCCTGGAACGAAAAGTCCAGTGCGGACAGTGCAAGTCAGCTCAGTAGAGTGTGCATCCCATCCAAGTGCTACAGAAATCATGCAAGCACGTTTCACGACAGTGTGGCATAAAGCCAGTATTTCCAGAGCGTTATTATTCTTTTTGTGTCAATCATGGCGGGAATTATTGGCGCAAATGGAAGTTGAATTGATTGGTGCATCATTTAGGGCAACGTTGTGTCTAAGGATGAAAACAAATGCAGAAAGTTCACATATAATGACCTCATGAGTCGAGTGACCAACAGCTCGGGTACTTGTCCCACAGTCTTGGTAAAGTTTGCCCGTTGAAGAATAAAAAAGCGTGAATGGAGGTAAAATTTCACCATTTTTCACTTTACCATCATCTCAGTAAAAGAGTTCAGTGTGGACATGGTTTTACCTTAGCAACAGTTCCCATGGAAACCTCTCCTTCCAGAGTCATTCTGTTCTCAGCAGGATTCTGACGAATTTGAAATGAGAAAAGGAGCATATGTTAACAAGTCTACAAAGACACAGACAGGCATCTTGAATTCTATCCACACCATCCATTTCTTCAGCTCCCTTGAAAAATTATAGATGTTATTTTATTACAGTCGTTTTGACAATGACCTTGCAAATTTCTGGAACTCTCTGCCAACCTTTTATTGACAAAACAGCCTGCTGTCCCTTCTCTGGAAGTGTAATTGCCAACTTCAGCATCTTGGAATCACTTCACTGCATCAGTGAAGGTTTGACCCATACATCAATGGCATCCTAACGTCCTAAGACTAGAAGATGAAAGCTAATGTCCAAAGAGATTGTTTGGACAATGGTAAAGTAGCCTGCCTACTTGTGAAGTTCCAGCTCCTTCCTCTTGAATGTGGAAGAATGCCTGCAGAGTAGCGATGCAGTCTGCGCAAGCCTTCAGAGTCGACGGAAATGGACCTTGCATAAACTTGACACGGAACTTCCTGCATTCGTTCTACCCATGAAAAGAAGAACAAAGATACCCGGCACACTAGCAACTCCTCTGCCTTCCTCCTCTGTCTTGCAGATGAAATGAAGTCACTTTATACACCTTTAGGTTATCAATTGATCCAGTAGATAAGAACAAATTTACAGCAAACTAGTACTGTGCAATAAGACCGGGGAGAGAATTCCATATACAGACACCACTGATATTGCCCTGCAGTGACCTTTTAGCTACCTGAAAGCAATAAAATTCAAATTGTGCGGTAAAAATATTGAGGTATTCACTTAGAAACACTTTTCCAGACCAGTCTCATGGTGCTTGAGGACAGGGTGTCAAGCAGCCTCTCTATATGGAATTCTTTCCTAACACTGTGGAGGCAATGACTTTTCTATTTCACAAATGAGACCATTTCATATTATATCCCAGTTGGAAAATGGAAAATTAATGGCCAGAAAGTATTCTTAGTCAAACCTTAATTTTCTGGATGAATAACACACAATCTCCTTTGAACGCCCCCTTTATGTAGTGCTCAGCATCAAAGAGAAAGTGACTCTCCTGAAAGATTTAAAGATAAAACTTTGTTTCCATCCAGCAGCTAGGAGGTCCTTGACCTAAAAATGCAGCCAAGAATAGCATGACAAGGTTCACATTATTTAGCTGAAACTCAAACCTGGATTTCTTTCTCAAAAACTTTTGATGAAGCTAGCAGAAAGTATTTATGACAGTAAGAACATTTGGTATTTTCTTACAAGGATTAGCTTGCCTCTGGTGATTAGAAGCTGGCTGGAATCTTGAATGGACAGCATTAGTGGTTCAGCATCAGACCAGGAAAAATGCTACATTCAATGCAATGATAAAAACGACTTTCAGGTCCTATTAAGTATTTTGTTACTAACAGCTTGGCAAAGAGGAATCTCAAAAGAACAGAATCACTTTTTAACCTTTAGGCCTAGCAGTGCTTCATTGTCTACCTCTCTATGAAAGAGTGTTGCATCCTGCCTCCACTTTTTTTCATCGGAATAGGCACCTATCATCTCGATAAACATGATAACGGTGAATCATAAATGCTGAAACTTGAAAGGGTCATAAAAGTAAATGTAGTTCCAATTTTGTTAGGAAATACATGTACTTTTAAAAATTCTTGACTCTCTATAGACTTTATGCGCGACCACTGAAGTGGAGTCAGGATGCAATCGTAAGCACAGACGCTTCTTTTGTCATGATTTCAATGCAAGTTATTTTCTGACCTTCGTGGTCAGCCAATGGCAATACAATGCGCGCAGCGATACAGAAGTTGAATGAGTAGGCCCTACTAAAAAAGTTTCAACTTCAAGTAAAAACTCAGAGAGTTTGGACACACAGGATAAGTGCAGTTGTAACTCCTCAAGGTTAGCACATTAAAGTCACCTTCCACGTTCCTGCTGGTGTCGAAGCATTTTCCTTATCTTTTTCGGCACTCTGGACGGCATCATTTGAGCGAATAAATCGCGCATATCGGAGCAAATGCCACTCATTTCGCTTGGAGTTCAGCGCCATGATTTCTACACAGCGCCCTCTTGCGATGGTTACAAGCTATTGAGCCACGGTGAGATAACTTGAAGGACCTCTCGGTCGTCACCCGTTAAGTTTTGCTATTCATGCATCAACAAACTGAAATACCAAGATAAAAAAAGAGTTTTTAAAAAAGGCGAGCCATGCTTTTTCTCCAGTCATACTTTATAATCTTCTTTCTCTTTCCAAATTACCTTTTTATTTAAAAGCAGAGGAGGAAACAAGATCGCCACACGCCGGTGTCAAAAGGTGTCTGGTGTAAAAGAGTGCCATCAGCATAGGTGACGTCGTAATGACAGCCAATGCATGGAAGGTCTGATCTGTGCATTTTCCCCGTTTTACTGCACTTTCCTTGATTGTTAAATTAGTTTCGAACCTAAAGTTTCATTATCATTTTGTTACCGGTCGTAAGGGATATAACACATACTGTTACATTTTCATCCAAGTTGAAACTTAATTTCCTTTAAAAACATCTGCAACATAATATGAAGCGCTACCGTATATTTATTTCAACTAAATTTTAAAAATTGCAGAACGTATTTCAGTTTTTACATCATGATATGAGTAAAGGAATATTTGCATGCTCAAAATAAAACATATTCGTATGAAAAAAATCTACAATTCATCATCATCATTATAGTTACCATAATCAGGAAATGTACACACATACACCTTTCATAACTATTTTCTTATAAAAATCATAAAGAATATAAGAATTTGTTTAAAATTTACATAGTTCCACATTAAAAATTTAATGTATAAATTGCTTTCCAACATAACACGATTTACAAGTTACATGTATACAAATATTTTAATTTTATTAAAAGGTTTTTATTACATTGAGTTCAATAAGGTTTTTATTACATTGAGTTCAATATACACTATCGCTATCAACTTATTTTACTTTTGCAGAAAGTCCAACACTTTTTTTATTGGATTATGAACCCGCCTACACTGAATAATGGAATTTTAGACCACAAATTTAATTTAAAAACTAACATTATTTTTCCCGACGGTGATTTTTAGTGGTTTAAAAAACAGGACTAAGCCCCCCCCCAAAAAAAATAAATAAATAAATAAGTCTCCGGTTTGTGGTCAGGAGCTGGATTCAAAAGCATATGCAGCAAGGTATGAGACGGAGAGAACCCCCCCCCCCTGCTTTGTGTTGGTCATTGTCTCGCAGGAATCTGGGGAATTCCTTTCAGAAGTCTTGGGGGGATGTGTTAGGTAACAATAGTCTGGAATGTGTATAGGGATTGGACATGTGGGGGGGGGTACCCCTCGGTCTCATTTCTTGCTGGGTATAGCTGGCCGCTACCAACGCTAAAATAAACTGGGCCCCGCACTTTCTTAACTGCTTATAAGCATTTTAACCTTGTACATGTACACAGGACATAAGACCACTTCGTTTGTCTGGTTCCCAGATGTAAATGTATAATACAGAAATGACATCATCTGACAAAGAGTGCCCGACTATGTATTGGAACCTACATTGACTCCTTTACTGTAGTGTATTACTTAACCATACCCCATCAAAAACAGGTTACAATTACGCAGCAGCAAGATTCCAGTCGATTAAGTAAGTTTGACCGCTTTCGGACATCGTTTTACACCAAATACATTATTTTGCCGAGGCGCAGGTCTACGGCCGACGCGCGCGCCGACCGGAAACCGGAGACTTTTTGTTTGGCCTAAAGGGATTTTTTCCTCATCCGACCCTAGATAATTAATTGTAGGGGGAAATGGAACTTTAGAGTTTTATAATATTTTTCGTCCTCCTACCCTGCAAAGTTTCCTGCTATGTTCGTAATTCAATAAATTCAAAAACATGCTAGCCAAATGAACGTTTCAGCGTTTTGGAAAATGAATAACCTCGGACGCAAACTAAAGATGAGCAACGTTTTAGCTGAGCTGGGTTTTACATTTGTTTGGCACAACGTCTTTAGGTTTTGTCATCGTCAGATTTCCATAGTTTTTCCTCAACTGAAGTCACTGAACTTGAAGGTAAACGGAAATTTCAACATTCTGCTTCCGTTTTGAAGACAATTGAAAAAGCATCGTCGTACTGATGAGCTACATTTTTGCTATAATATAATTAGGAACGAAATCAAGCTGATGAAAAACTGCATTGGCATTTGTCCTGTAGCCTTTAATATAGATATAACCATTAATTTAAAATAACTGGTAATTGTTCTTAGTCTGTTCAGTGGTTTCTCATGGAAGATACGTTTGTCTCTCTCGTGGTCTGTACTTATGTTGGTCGCGTTGTCTCCGAGAGACGTTGTAACAACACCACGTGAACAACGCAAAGACTACGAGAATGGCCAGTGCTCCCAACGCCACGAGGCCTGCAATTTGAAGATGAGGAAAATTATCAATTTGTGTATTGATAAAACAAATCTACCCCTTCACAAAGACAGGGGTTAAGTGTCTACCCCAAAATTGTATACACTTCTAAATTTGCGCGCCAAACCATTATTGTATGCTGTATCTAAAAACAGCGCGTGTTGAACGATCAGTGTTGATTATTTTTTTAACAAGGCAGTTTTCATACGTGTGCCGTTTAATTTTCATTTTACTTCGTGGTATTGGGGAATAAGGCTGAAGTGCTTTCATGAGGAGAGTATCCAGTTTTTCAGTAGATACTAATTAAAATCTTTTATCAAACAACCAGAAGGTAGCTTTCGAATAACCCTAAACCGAAAACAAAAATTAACAATAAAATAAAACAGGATGTTTAACCTGTTCAAAACATTCTGCAAGTATTACATAGTACAAGGTGAGGTTTTAGGCTCAGAAAAAAAAAGTGGGAAGAAGTATCTTTTTTGTATTGTGGTAGAGAATTCATGTTTCATGTTTGGTGCAGATTTACATGGTTTGGTGTTATTACTGTAGGCCTACTTGGTTTGCTTACCCCCAAGATATCCTTGTTCTTGTATCAATCCACACGGAGCACCGTCACAGTTACCAGCTGCAATTTAAGTGGAGGAAAAAGTACTGATTTCTTGATCTTTCATATATCGATTAATAGATCGAAGAGATTGACTGCCAAACAGGCTACCAGTTGACCAATCACCCAATCGATCAGGTCTGATCCAGCAATTTCACTAAGTAAAGCATCTGTCAAAAAAGTCACGACTAAGCGGGGACATAGCTCAGTGGTAGAGCGCTCGCTTCGCATGCGAGAAGCCCCGGGTTCGAATCCCGGTGTCTCCATCTTTTCGTCAGTTAATTGGATCTCTATTTTTATTTTGAAAGATTTTTTTATCAAGATAGGTTGCTACACGTAATACTACACAGTACGAATGAGTCTTTTTCAATGAAATGAGGTCATCTATATTTCCGTCTCTTTGTTTGGTCAAATTAAGAGAGAAATCTAGTGAGAACTAAGACGACAGTCTACTCACAGGTGACGTAAACAGAAGTGACCACTGCAAGGCCTATAATGACTCCGAGTGCTAAAAGCAAGAGCGTGACAAAGCAGCATCGATTGCAGAAAGCAGCCATGGGTATGCCACTGTCTGGATACCGGCGCCTTGGGGCGTCCCACTCCCTAGACGGTGGTGGGTAATTCCTCATATCTCCCGGTATGGGCCGCAAGATTTGCTCCATTTGAGGTACTATGGGAGGTGACCAGGGAGGGGGTTCCTCGCGGATGTGGGAAGGGTCACGTCGTCCTTCCTGGTGCTTGGGTCGTTGTTCTTGAGGAGGTTCTCCTCTCTGTCGATCTACTCCGCTCAGCTCGGCCACCACTCGTCGATAGTTGACAGCCAGGCTAGTGCTGCGAGTCACTGGTTCTGACGAGCGCTGTGACCATGGTGCCACAGCCTCCCAGTTTTCGTGGGTCATGATGCTGACGTCTTCTCGACCTTCTTGTATTTGGATGAAGCGTTCTTCTGCCTCCTCCCCCTCCTCTGGCTCATCCTGCTCCCCACCGACGGCTTGTATGTTCAAGTTAGTCTGCGTGCTCATGTCACGGAGTTCCTGGGGTGCCGACTCTGGGACCGGTTCAACCTCGACCTCCTCAACCTCCTGTTGGTCCTCATCTTCCTCAGCAAGGGTATCCAGAGGCTCTGGTACGGGAGGCGGTATCTCCTTCTCTTCTTCCCAGGTGGGTTCCTGTTGTCTGTATTCATCCTGATTCGCCACAGCGCGCGGTATCACCAAGGGCTTGGCTGCTGGCTTTGGCAGCACCGGTGGAGGCTGGGGGGCAAACGGCGGTGGTTCTGCTCTCATCTGTTGCGATCCCGATGATTTGGATGCCCAGTTCTTGTTCACAGACGAGTAGATGGCCCCGTCTCTCCTTTGGGTCTCTTCTACTATCCGGGACGCAGAGTCGTTCACGCTCACATCATCGCCGGCTTCTAAGTCTTCTCCCATGTTAGAGGACTCCGATTCGTCGCTGTCACTGCTGTCCTGGTCGTTGCTGTCGATGTCACGGTCGCCCGTGTCATCATAGCCACGGTTATGAGTTCCTGGGAACTCAGAGGTTCCGGCCAAGAGCACATCCAGGTGCACTCCTGCTAGCGGATTCCGTTTTATGTCGTAGTCCTCCTCAGTGAAATCGAACTCATGATGGAAGCGGGGAGCCATGGGGTTCCGGAAAGCCCGGTGCTTGGACGGATCGGGGAACGACAGCTCAGGAGTCGGCTTGGGCGGTCCCCTCCGCATGAAGTTTCTCATGCTGATCTCGGTGTCGTATAGGCTCTTGGGATGGCGCGGATTTCGGATGAATCGAATGGGCGTGACTCTAGGCTGGTGGTGAGCGCTCATCTGGCTGGAGCGAGGGCTGTTTGGTGAGTAAGACTGGCTTGGCCGCAGACCACCAAGACTCCGACCAGCGGCTGCCCTGATGTACCGTCCCGTAGGAGATCCATAACGGCCAGAATCCCGTTTCCTTCCACCGTACTTGTGAGGTTGTGAGGGGGTGTGGGACACACGCCCAACAAACTCCAAATCATCTTCCTGAAAGCCTAAGGGCTCCTGGTAATTAGAAACGAATATATTCATCAAACCACTCACATTATTTCTTACTCTATTACTCCGTTAGGACAAAAATTCTTTCCTATGGATTTTTTCACAAATTTTGTTCATTATTTACGTAGATTATCCTTACATGCAGGATACAGTAAATTAGCGAGACCAACAACACTTTGGGGTTTCAGAAAACAGCATTACAAGTGCATTGGGGAATGAACTGCATTTAAAACACAACAAATCACAGGAGCCGTCCTGTTGGGGTGTTTGTTTGTTTGTTGGGTTGTTTGTTTGTTTGTTTTCACGGTGCATAATCTAACAGGGACCTTTCCCTCATAAAACCAACTTCATTTTGTTTATATTTTTCAATAGCACACTTTTCATTTTGTACGTCTTCCTCGAATAAATGTTCAGTGACAGAATACTCGAGAAGAAAGCAATGAACCATCGAAATGGCGAACAATGGTTGAATAGGCACAAATCAAACGCATTCAAATACACTGACGTGTTACAGCAAAATGTAATTTATGTGGAAAACATGCTTAGTCAGTGTGTTTCCTCTTAAGAAAAATGCCAACTCACCTGTGCAATGACGCCTTATAAGTTGTAATTGAAAATGATTTGACGTAACGTAGCTGCACCACATTTTTTTAAAGAAACCAAACATTTCTGCTGTTTTTTTTCTGAGATTTACATCTTACACAGTAATGTCTCTGGAATCAAAATCATCTTTGCATATCCAACCGGCAGAATAGTGCCAGATTATGAATAGCCGGCTGCACAAATTGACCCATAGACCCCGAGTTTATTCTCAATTGCCTCAGAATTCAGAAGAGAGAATTGCTAATTTCACTTTTCTCCCAGTTAAAAACAAACTGCCCGCAATCCGGCCCACGGGCCCAGATTTTGGCGTTTAAATATAACACAATAAAGCATGCTTATGCGAGAGTCAGAGTTCGTCTTAATAAGTTCGTTTTTTTTGGTGGTTTTTTTTGGTTTTGTTTTTTTGCAATGTATTCCAGTGGCGTAGCCACAGCAGGCCTGGGGGCACCTGCCCCCCACAAATTCCCGGTGCCCCTTGCCCCCTCACTGAAAAAAAATATTGAACAAGGTTAACAAAAACACACCACTGAAAGCTGGTGCCCCCAGAGTAAGATGCTGGTGCCGCCTTTGTGCCCCCCCTAGTAAAATCCTGGCTACGCCACTGGTGTATTCCTCCACTGACCCGAAACTTTCATATTGAGTGGTAAGACTATTTGCCACTTTTCACTTGGCGCGCAGGATAAATCACAGACTGCATTATGTGACCTTGACATCTTGACCGGCTACATGCAAGAACTCCTCTTGTCATACAGCCCTTTTGTTTCAAGTAGCTTCGCATTCGGCCCTGAAACAATAATGCTACTCACATCGTGACTGAGGCTTGCCAAAAAAAAAAAGATAAATGAAAACCATAAATAATGGACAAAAGACGCGGACTTTCTACACTGTCAAATACATTTCCTCTGCATTTGTTTTCACTTGCCAAGGTTAGAACTTTTCCCATCAAAAGTGTCAGGGTTATTTTCTTTTTAATCTCTCCGTTCTCTCCATCTATTTTCTTGTTTTGCAAAATTTTGACTTTGTAAGGTATTCAGTATGGAGTGCGGTTCGAGTTTCGACCATGCATCGAGGGCCCATTGGAGTGTAACCTTCCTATCCACCCAAGAATATCCTATCCACCCCAGCTTTATTCAAGGCGTTTGGTTTTATCTTATTGTTAACAAAGTCGACCGACGATGAAAAAAAACCTGAACTTTGCTTGTGTTACCGTTTGTAACCCGCTGATCTGCTCTGTGTGGGTGAATCTCTGTGTGCACGCGGTATGTTGTGTGCCAATGTTTTTTTGTTTTTTTTTTGCTCACTGCATGTCGACCAGACAAGTCCAGGTCAGATGTAAGGGGCATTGTACATACACGCACGGACGGAGCAGTACGGCCGTTTACGAGGGTTGGTATGCCGTGAGAGCACACAGCAGCCTGTTTGCCGGGCGGCTTCGCTTGCGTAGTCCCATGGACAAAAAGCCACAGACGCCTTGGACAAGACTAGTCAACATCCGGATTTCAACTTAAAACCTAGCCGGTGTCTTAGACTAAAAGTGGGATTCCCAGTTTGTTTACTGACAAAGCCACGTTTGACGGGGACCACAGTGAATGTAACACAGGTTTCAAACCTACTCATATGCTTATACGAAGAGGTATTAGCAGGCATTATAATAAATAAATTCCAAAAAGCAAACAAGCGAATAAAAAGAAGTATTGCAAGATATTGGACAGCTTTAGTTAGTGTGTTTAACGATGATTGTAACGTAGAAAACCTTTTGGTATTTTGATAAATGAACTAAACTAAATTGATATAAATACGCAACCATTCTACAATGAGAAAATCCAGTCCAAAATACGGACATTCCCCCACTAAATAATGTCATGCGCCTCAGCTCCATAACCATGAAAACACTACGGCGTCAGCGCTTCAGTTGAAGAACTTCAGTGGCCGCTACTAAGCCTCATGACTCATGGAACACTTTTATTGCCTAGTGACGTCAACAGTGGTATGAAAACGAAATGGCAGTGCACTATGGGCTGAACCTCTCTGAACTGCTTTAAGGCGTAGGCCCATAATGCAGCAACTTAATGTCACGGTCATCTTCATATACAAAAATATCTGTCACAGCCTTATGAAGTTCAGAAACACACGCATGTATACCTAAAGTAGTTGACTGAAATGTGCCATGTAGCGACATACAGAAATCAATAGTTAAGTCAAGGGTAAAAGTTCAGCAAATTTGTCGCTGTTTTCTAACTGTCGAAGATTTCTTTGTGATAGTTTGATCTTACCTCCATGATGACACTGAGTGACATGACTGTCCCCTGTCGGTTCTCAAATTCCTCGGACCTTTCTCTAAAAATCAGGAACCAGAAAGTTGTGTCTGGTTCCAGTAGGCATTGGTAGGCCTACACTGTCCCGCCTGCATTAAATCGTCCACCAACTCCCCAAAACAACTTGCGACCCAACGTTTTTTTCCAGTGCCACAACTAGTGGTATGCAGTCTTTTTGTGAGTGTCCTTTCATTTTCGGCCTTGAATGCACTACCCTGAACGCTCCAATGCGTTTGAAGTTTACATGCAAACAATCGATTATTATTTTTCTGCCTTTCAGGGGACGCCTACCGTATCGGGCAACCAGAAAAAAAAATCTTGGTACAAGTTAAATTCAAGGCCGTTCATCGAGCTTTGAACAGATTGTAGAAAAAGTAGAATAGATTTTCGTTGTGTTTTTACTTTCTCCAAGCAGTCCACAAAAAGTAAGATTACTGATTTAATGTGATAATGAGGCTCATCGGGCCGGGGTATAACACGCCTGAAAATTAATCACAAAATTTAGGTTTAGAAACTAAGGAAGGTTGCACACTCCCTGGGTATGTGGCCTACATACGAAGGCGTGAAGGCATGAATTTAGCTTTAGATCCCCTCAAAACTTACAAAAACCTTAAGTTTTGGCCCCCACTCCCCAGAAATATCATAAAATATGGTCGTAGATCCTCCCTTTCGTAATAGTAGTAAGTGGCAGGCACGGTCACCTACAAGACCATACCAGTTGTAAGCACTCAGGATAGTTTCTTTTCATCGAAAATAATGCGCTTCGAGTATTTTGAAATATTTAAAGGTCTAACTTAAATAGTTTATGACAACCTGTTCGTTAGTGTTTATTTTCTAATCTGAATCCCATGACAATCCCAAACCTTTTCTGTTTGTTGCAATTTGTTCAATAATTGAATGATTCAGTAATCTGGCTGAAAATACCAAATTCATTCGAGCGTCTAAGACACATGAACGGGATGTCTTTGGTCCGCGCAAATCCGCCACCTTCATACGCTGTGAGTGCGCCCTCATCGAGCTGATGTAGTTATTTGAAGATGGCGACTTCCATTTGAGACTAGACAGTGGAATTTGACTCTTAGAACTTTGTATCAAACCTCTAACAAATAAGTTTGATTCATGCCTTATTCTACGTTAAGGGGACCTTTATATCACCATGAATGAAGAGGATTTCAGCAAAGCAGAAATTGACGCCATTGAGGCGGCATGCAAACGGATTGAAAACATGATGAAGGTGGGCAGAAGAAATTTTGTTTTCTTCATGATCGTCACACTTCCATGACTTCCGTCACTTTACCAGGTTCACCGTATTCTCACAGCGCAGTTATGATTTTCTAACATTCTCCTAGAGTATTATTAAATTGAATGACAGTATTCATCCATATGGTCAGAATATATCAAAAGGTGAAGCGAAATGAGTTCATGATATACGGGCAACACTAATTTTCCCTTAAACCATCAGTGACCATGCCATGTTCGAAGTGGCTATCGTTACAGCACTCGTAACACTTTTCTCATTTTCTATCGTTACGGCACTGAACTGCACAAGTGCGATGACGTAGCTGATCATCACGACGGTTTATATATTTTAAAATTACCTGACTTGTTGAACGCATTTGGCCAACTGGTCAAGGTGGAAGCTTTGGAAACAATGGTGTGTGAGTTTGAATCTGCGCTTCGACAATTTTTTTTTGCCTAAATTTCATATTTTATACTGTAATTGGTTTTCTGTGTTGGTTTCTAAGTGTATTGGCCTAAGCAGGAATCTTTTTTTCTTTTCTCATCGGAGGCTTTGGAGGCTTTTTTTTTTTAGAAGGAAATAAAGTCCGAAATCTGCACTTAAGCACAGTTGCAGTGCCGTAACGATGGAAAATAGGAGATGCATTATGGCTGCCGTAACAACAACCAGTGCGTAAAATGTTTTACTACTTTTAGGCCTAACACTAGTAACAGTCGTCAAAAAGTTGTAATGTCCAAGGCAATAAAATGAAATTTAGCTAAAAAATTTCCAAATCATTGTGCATCAAGTGTCCGTATATGGAACTCTTTCCAGCAAAGCAAAGATTGGTAAATAGGGCCTACCGTTTTTACTGATGTAAATGGAACAAGTTGAGAGAAGAGTTCCATATAAGTAATTCCCTATAGTGACCTATTAGTCATCAGAAAGCAAAAGTATGTCCAGAAAAGTGCGATTTAGGAGGGAAAATACCGAATTGTTTACTGCAAAAACACTTCCAATTTTTCAGACCAGTCTTAAAGGGTTTGTGCACAGGTGTCAAGTGGCAGTCTTTCCTGATTTGAACATTAGCCCAGGTTGATTTCAACTTCCATACACAGACATGACGGAAGACATTACTTGCCCATTTTGTTATTACTTTGTGAGTTATTGTTTTCTTTTTAACAGAGGCCAGATCAGCTGGAAAGAGTTGAGCAAATCCGGAGAAGGGAGTCAAGAAAGAAGGTAGGAACCTAGGCCTAGACAAGTGATCATATCTGTTTTGTCTATTATATTAAATCACATAATAAAAGTTAAACATTGGTTATTGTGGCATCAAGTTCAATAGAACTTTGAGAGAATCTTTTGAAAGAGTCCTATTCCGTAAGGTGTTGTAAAATTACGAACACATTGTATCCACATCAAGTTGATTGCATCGGGAAGTGGTGGTGTTGAGAGCTGTGAATAATTTCATAAAAATTCCCCTGCAGTATTTCAAAATGTTGTTGCTTTTGGTCAGTCACGTTTTGGGTTCAAATTGTTGACTGTATTTTCCCACAGGCATCGGTGGAAGCCAGATTGAAGACAGCCATGCAGTCACAGCTGGACGGTGTCCGTACGGGACTGAGCCAGCTGCAGAGTGCCCTCTCTGGCATACGAGAGGTCAGAGGTTGGTAAGTGAACCTTGGCTGTATGATACCATTGAGGGTGCTACTTTGTCTTGTGCTGTTTCAGCACATTGGTTTCCAAATGCATGAAAGTCTCATCAAAGTCAAATATAAGAATGATCAAGCTAGTTTGAACAAAAATAATTTTAAAGGAGGATGTTCAAATGTTTCCCTCATAGCTGAGCCCCTTTTTTCTTCCGTTAGATTGTATTGAAAACTTGCTATATTTTATCATGTATGTTAATTTCACATTCATAAATCATAAATTTGCTTGGTTTTTTAGTCTCATTTCAAGCCCCTTTACGTTAATATTAGTTGCTTAAAATCAAGAAAATGCTCAGTGAGTAAGGAGCTTAAACAAAAATTAAAGACCGATTTAAAAGTCTGGGGGTTTTGTCCTCTTTAGTAGTAAATTCTCTCCGCCCAATTTTGAAATCATGAATTAAGAAAAGAAAACTTTGCTCTATATTTCAGGATTCAGGAAGTTGATGGCAAGTACCGGGAGTGTGCTGAGCTGTCATCCAAGCTGGGAGAAGTCAAAGAGGTTGCTCAGCAACATAGCCAGGTCAGTATGTCAAAGGTCAAAGGTTTAGTCAGATGACTCTAGCCTCCTAGTAGCTTTGTGGCCTCGCTGAGACAAATGCTGTCAGCATTTGTAGATTTGGCTGAAAAAGTAGGGATTAAAACTGATCTTATAGTTGGTGGTTGAAAGGTTGTCCTTGAAAGCTGAATCTTTCCCCAACTCCCAAGGTATGTTTGACAGAGGCCGCAGTCCTTTTATATCTTCATTCCTTATGCGTAAGTTTCCAAGAGGCATCAAGTCCCATCTGATGTAACAGTGACTGGGCTCTACCTTCCTTCATACCGCAAACCTTCTAAACCTCCTGGTGGCTTTTGAAGGATCTAGGATCAGTTCTTTTAAGAAGTGGGACCTGTGACTCATTTCTGTTGTGCTTCCATCTTTCTTCCTCAGCTGGCTGCTGCCGTGGAGAATCTGAAACACATCTTCACCGTGCCAGAGAACATCATCAAGACAGAGAAGTTCATCCAGGATGAGAAGCTACTGGAAGCTCACAAGGGGTAAGCAGGGGGAGGGGAAGACATCATGGAAGGGAGGTACCAGGTACAGATAGAGCTTAAGCTATTTTCTCTTTGGCATCATAAACTCTCATTCCTTGATTCCAGGATGCAAAATGAAGTCTACTATTTTTGTTTTATCTGGCTTCTGAGAAGTCAACAAGAAAGGTCATTGACTAGTTATCCTTTTTTCTACACGGGCATCCTCACAGCTTGATGGAACTGGAGAGCTCTCGGGATGACCTCTTGTACGAGCTGCATAAACATCCCTCTGAAAATCCAACGGATGATCACGTAAGTGAAACGAAAAACAAAACAACAGAAAGGAATAAGGATAGCAAGTATTATCTAGAAAAGGCCAATCCATTCAAATCCATTTTATGAGAATTTTGGTAGCTGACGAAGCCTCTAAACCATGTAACTTCTAATATCCAGTAATAATGCGGATTGCGTCCTGGTTGTTTCATCCACAGCTCCTGAAGCAATACTTCTCAGAAGTTGGAAGGCTCTCGGTAAGTATGAGCTTTATTTCTGCTGATTTGATAGATATTGATGCTCCATTTTTCCCATTTGGAAACTCAGGAACAGCTCATTCAGATTGGCAAATCTCTTGGAATCCCACATTTTCCCATCAGAAATATGCTACGTTCTGACAGAAAAAGAGAGCTCTTAATTTTGAGACATTCTCTTATCTTAAGCTGAGTGTCTAAAGTGCACTGGAGTGTCTTCTGTGTTCCAAGTTTTTGAATTCTTCCATTACCTAATCTGACTGTCCTGCAGGAGATGCTTTTCAGGCAGTTGAAGCTGGTCATGCACCGGGTCCTGAACGCTGCAAGGGAAAACCCATCCATGGTCACCACAGCGCTGCGCATCATCGAAAGAGAAGAGAGGTGAGCCTTTAATACCCTTGAGATACATCCTAAGGAGACTTTACTCTTGTCAGTTGGACATGGCAATACGGTCCACTTGGACTGCACTGGAGGATGTAAGAGCTGGTCTGCTTATGGATTGAATGAGAGGGTGCATTAGACGATAGTAGGGAAGTACTTAGTGCTTCTCAGAGGATTGCTGCCCTTAGAATGTCTGCCAGCTCACCATGCTATCATGTGACACGTATTTATGACCTCTGCATAAAATCAGCACTCTCTTGTTAGCACAAACTGACGTTTTGGAGGTTTCAGCAATGTTACAAGCACTAATTAACATACATGTAATTTGGGATCTAACTTGACAAAAATGAGTTTTAAGTTACCAGAGGCACTACTGAGTTAACGCCCTTCAAACTTATCTGACGTAGTGCATCAGTAGGAACCCCTGAGCAGTTTTCACCCACATGATGCCCATTTTTCACCTAGATGCCAAACTGAGTGATGCGTCAAACCAAAGAGCTTATTTTTCACCCTCTCATACACACCAAAACAAATTTAATGAAAAAAAAGTAACGTTAAGACTCATTTTGTAAGATCAGGTCATATTTGTATACACAGTAGGAAGTCTCTTACAAAAGATCTTGAGAAGACTATATGAGGCTTACGGATGCACCATGTAAGAAACTCTCTCTTTTGGAAGAAAAGTGGTTCTGATTAGAAGGGGGAGTACTCACTTCTTTAGAACCACACTTCTTCCAAAAGAGAGAGTTCCTTACAAGGTTCATCCACAAGTCTCATACAGTTCAGCCACCACCATGCAAAGCTCCACGCCTTACCCATCTTGGGATCAAACTCATGCCCAAAAATCTTTGTCTGATCAAAATCAGAATTGACAAGAAGATGCTAGACCGAGAGAAGATGGCTGGTTTCAAGGCACCTGATCGTCCCAAGAGCTGGAAGAAGAAATGCTTTGATGAACTCAAACAGCTAGTTCTTGTACGGTAAGTGGTTGAATATCATTTGCATCATTTAAACATCATTTGCAAAGGTTTACTGCATTCAGTCATCACACAACGTGAATGACAGCCAAATGTATATTTAACCATATGCTGCCGGGTTTACTTTGAAGTTACGTGACGTATTCCCAGGGGATTTTCAAGATTTTCCATTTTCAAAATGCTTCAAAAATTAATAACTTCATTGACTGGACGTATATACCCACACAAATGACTGCCTGGTGGCTACTCTACTCTGACAGACAACATCCAGTGATGCCTGAGTATTTCAGCCAGGCCTGCCGCCTTGTAAAAAGAGCCCAAAATGTGCGGTGTTACATAATTTTCTTTTGTTCCCAAAACTGGCCCACTTTGCTGCTGGCAGCTTTTCAAATGTGGACCAGATTAGCGTACAGGGGTATTGTATCACTCATCCCTGTAGTGCTTTTGTCGCTGGTGGTAATCCGCTCGCACTGAATGCCACAAACAGTGGTATAATCATTCAAAACAATGATGGACTACCTCTGGAGCCAAGCTCCTTTGTCTGATTTCGGGCACCCTGGCTTTGCATATAAAGCCAACGACTCCGGTACTGGGCTCCCAAGCACGAAGTGGTTAATTCAGTTGGGGTTTTTCTTTTTGATTTTGTCTCTCAGGATTGAGGGCACTCAATTGGAGGATCGTACCATTGACAAAATGTGGCTCGTCCGCCATCTTGAACTCATACGTCAGAACATGGTCGGTGACCTCAAGGTTGTCAAGGTGAAGAACAAATTTCTTGGACCACATCCATGAAAGTATTGGTCTGCATTAAAAGACATTTTTCTCCAGTGTTACCAAATCCACTTTGCAAAACAAAAGTTGTAGTCTTCTCTTGTTTTCCAGTGTGCATGAGTTTTCCATGTTTCCAGTCGAAGCTAACTGTTACTGGACCAGTGATATTGTCGTGGAGAGAACTTTATGTCTGCCTTGTTCATTGAGAAACAATGGAATTAAATTTCACCCTCGTCTCTTTGCTCTGTCCACAGTTCTTGCTAATGCCATGCTTTCCGCCACATTACAACATCTTTGACCATTTTATCAACATGTTTCAGGAGTGCCTGGCAGTTCATGTAAGTTGGACTTGTTTAGATGACATCACTTTCTCACACAAATAATGTCATCATTGTTAATAATGATTAAACATTTTGCCCAATAAGATTCAGATTGGCTTGAAATTTAGGTAGTTTTGTTTGATATTGATCTCTTTTTGTCAACTGCGCAACAGGAAATATTGAGTTTACAGTGAATTTCTTATTTTATTATTTTTTTTCATTTATCGCAGTTGCAAGAGATGATATCTGATGAATTGGAACCAAATGAAATCATCTCGCTGCTTACTTGGCTAAATGAATACAGGTTAGCACAGTAATTAGTGCTTGAGATTTGATCAGCACTTTTCTAAAATTCCAAGATGATCCATTTTCATATTTTTACCCGTAGTTGGTGAAAGATTAGTTTCAAACCACTCAGAGTTCCTCACAATTGTTAGAACTTTACCTTCTAACACAAATATGATACCTTAAAGCCGTAATGGTACCAATCCCAGTTTCTGATTGGTCACTTCCTGCCCTTGTGATCTAAACTGACCAATGATAACAGTCCAATACAAGATGTTCCCAAACATCTATCCATGTTCCTGATTGGTTGCTGATTTGCGTACGTGACCTCAGGGGACCAATGATGATGAGCCATGCTGAGCTTGGTATTGACATCAAGAAGTTACCTCCTCTACTTCCACCAAATATAGTTGAGGACCTACAGCAACAGTAAGTGGAAGAATCACCAGTATTTGTCTAACCATTTGTACACTTCTGTGAGCTGCATTTTGGAGCTTATGTATTTCTTAGTATCTGTTGTTTATTATCGATCCTCGCTACTTTTGAGGTTAACTTTTAAGCAGTAAAAGTTTGTTTCAACCCTTGAAGTCAGTGGTTGGTGTTTCTGATCCCCTTTTTTTCATCAGATACCTTAAAACCCTTCACACTAACATCCAGAGGTGGATGGGCAATGCCTTGCAGTCGGATGTCAAGGTCAGTTTGTCCTATATTTTAAACCCCACAAGAGAAGTTTGCCGCACTTATGTTGTCAAGATGTGCTTGCCACACAAGCCCACACGTCACATATGCCCATATTACTTGTTAAAAAGCACAGAACAATAACTTGCAGTGCAATTTGATGTCAGTTCGTGTATTACTGACTCCAGAGTTCTGTCAGATTCAAATCACCCCAGTCCACTCTCCCTTTCTGCAATTAGAAATTTCCTGTCTTCATTTTGCTAGGATTGGCAGAGTGACACAGAGCCAGATGCAGATGGCGAAGGCTACTTCCGTACCCAGTTACCTGTCATTATTTTCCAGATGATAGAACAAAATGTGAGTCCAATGAGAATTTGATCTTCCTCAGAACCATCGAGTGCTTTCCACTATCTACTCAACTAACTTGCTGTGTTCTTGCATCCTCTTCCAAGGGATTTAACTCCTCCAGAATTTCAAGATTTTACGTCTTTTAAAAAAAAATGTCATGTTCTTGTTAGTATTCACGTATGTACATTTGACCAAATTTCCAGTTTTCCAGCATTCATCCCTACATTTGTTTGATGTTTATATCTTTCCTATTTCCCCCTCCGTCCCCTGCCATCATTAGCTTCAAGTTTCCAACCAAATCAGCACAGATTTGACCACCAAAGTGGTCCTACTCTGCATCGAAGAACTCCAGCTCTTCATTGACATTTACAGATGTGAGTCTTGGCTTTCAATACGTGATATCATTCAAATTCTTTGCCTGTCCATTAGATTTTGTATTTAAAATAAATAACATGACATTGCTGGTATTACCAGCCAAACAAGTGATCCTTGAACCCTGACCTTTGACCCAACTCTGCTTTATCATTTACTAAGGGGTGCACATGCCCAGGGTTGTACCATTTATCGAGCAAATTATGGAAAAACTCACACATTTCCTTCCTATTTATTTTTTAGATATTTTTGCTTGGAACCTTCCTAAATCTACAAAACCTACCCTGTTGGAAACCAACACCACATTCTCTTTACTTCAATTTCCAACGGACATGAAGCCACATGTAAAGAAAGATTTGCTGTATTCTACCATCCTTAGTCCTACAAAATCTTCCAAACCTCTTGGTGGGTTTTGAAGGATTTGGATGGTCATGATTTTTATGACTTATTGCAGGTGCTATTAAGAATTACAAGAAGGATCACCTTGCTGACCGAAGCCAGCCAAGGTTCTACTTCCAGTACATGGTAAGCCAAAAATGAGGATTGTTCAACACAGAAAACTGCTAAGCATAGAGAAGAAATGCTCAGCAGAAATGGGCAGAGGCAAATGCAATGCAGTGCCTACTGTGTTCAACTGCTTTTCTGCTAAGACTTGCAGAACACCCACATTTGCGAGGCAGTGTTTCCTGCTGAGGAGCTTTGCAGCATTTAGTTCATGCTCTCAGTGGTTTTGGTAATCACTTGCCCCGTTGACCTTGAGCAAAACATTTTGGTGAACTTTCTTCCTGTTACAATTGGTCTTATCAGGTTGCAGTGGTCAACAATTTCATGCTCTTCATTGAATTCACCAAACAACTTGAGGTAAGGCTTTTCAAAGTTGAAAGTCCCTTTAAAATAGCCAAGGGAACCAGATTGACAAAGTGCTACTTTTCTTACCTACATCTCAGAAGCCGGGGTTCAAATCCCACCCGGATTGATTTGTGGATAAGATCTTCTGATATTTGCTCCCACCACAGAGGTTTTGATTTTGCCATTTTTGTCTTTGTTTTTATTGTTTTAGAAGAGACATCTCAACCTCCCTGCCAATGAGCCCAGTTCCACAACCTTTGTCCAGAACCTCGTTGATTCCTTCAACAGACTCAGTATGGAATGGTACGGCAACTTTTTATAAAGTTGCACTGGATTAAAATGTAGATAAGCCCATGTTTCATCTCTCTGCGATCTTTATGCAGCATTTAGAAAAAAAAATGCACAAGGATTGGCTGGTGTCAGAGGGTATATTTCACAAAATGCACAGGGATTGGCTGGTGTCAGAGGGTATATTTCACAAAATGCACAAGGATTGGCTGGTGTCAGAGGGTATATTTCACAAAATGCACAAGAGTTGGCTGGTGTCAGAGGGTATATTTCACAAAATGCACAACGATTGGCTGTTGTCAGAGGGTATATTTCACAAAATGCACAGGGATTGGCTGGTGTCAGAGGGTATATTTCACAAAATGCACAGGGATTGGCTGGTGTCAGAGGGTATATTTCACAAAATGCACAAGGATTGGCTGGTGTCAGAGGGTATATTTCACAAAATGCACAAGAATTGGCTGGTGTCAGAGGGTATATTTCACAAAATGCACAGGGATTGGCTGGTGTCAGAGGGTATATTTCACAAAATGCACAAGGATTGGCTGGTGTCAGAGGGTATATTTCACAAAATGCACAGGGATTGGCTGGTGTCAGAGGGTATATTTCACAAAATGCACAGGGATTGGCTGGTGTCAGAGGGTATATTTCACAAAATGCACAGGGATTGGCTGGTGTCAGAGGGTATATTTCACAAAATGCACAGGGATTGGCTGGTGTCAGAGGGTATATTTCACAAAATGCACAGGGATTGGCTGGTGTCAGAGGGTATATTTCACAAAATGCACAAGGATTGGCTGGTGTCAGAGGGTATATTTCACAAAATGCACAAGGATTGGCTGGTGTCAGAGGGTATATTTCACAAAATGCACAAGGATTGGCTGGTGTCAGAGGGTATATTTCACAAAATGCACAGGGATTGGCTGGTGTCAGAGGGTATATTTCATAGTGGAAAGCTGTGGCAATACTCTCAATAAATTCTTCAATTTTTTGCAAATCAGATTTACAGTCCTGCCCAGGATTGAACTCGGACTATAACCTCTAGATAGACTCATAGATTTTCCTCCTTGTGCCCCTTAGCTCATGGGATAATTCACTTGTGCCCTTTAGCTCGTGGGATAATTCACTTGTGCCCCTTACCTCATGGGAGAATTCAGAACAATAAAAATCACCTGTTTTTGGTCAACATTTCATATTTGTCTTTGTCATCCAAGCATGAGTGATCTGATTGGTGAGATGTTGATGGATCTACAACCTCATCTACAGCAACTCCTGTCAAGAACGTGGTGAGTTTAGTCGTCAAGCCTCTCCATGAGTACCTCAGCGCTTAGGCTACATCTGAAGCCATTAGTCTAGAGCTAGGTCTAGGTCCTCACCCATTGGAAAACACACTGGGCATGCTGACAGCAGACATAGCCACAATTCCCGAAGGATGTTTCCGACACAGCTGTAGAAATCTCTAAAGATCCAGCTATTTTATTCTCTGTGTGCTTGAGGGAGTGATAGAGGGCGCTGTTTAGCCTATCAATGGTTGCATTTCATTCCTGTGACTTGGGTTGAATGTAGCACTTGCACCTCTGACAGTAGCTGACTAACCCTGTCGTTATCGTAGGCTTCAGATTCAAACGTCTCCAGCCATTGACACCGTGTGTGTGACCATTGAGGACTACTATCGAGACTTTGTTCACCTCAAGAAAAACTTCTTTGAGCCACTCGTGAGACAGCTGGAAACAACTCTGGTGACAGAATACATCAAGGCGCTTGTAGAAAAGTAAGACCATCTATAAGGTTTTCAACAAAATCTTTAATTCCATTCATGATCAATGAAATAGTCCATCAGTCACACTGTGTAATTGCCAATGATACACTGGCATGGTTATCATCCTGCTGAGGATGTTTGCGAAGTACCAAGCACAAGTAGAAACACACAAAGCCTTTAAATAATTATTAACAGAATCTTTCTGGCCAGTTCTTCTGAACAGCAGTAATTTCATTTCCCTTTGTCAGTTTGCAAAGTCTCAGTCCATTGCCTAAGATCTAGATGGAAGACAGTAGACTTGGAATCCATAAAAGTTTAAATTCCAGGCTTCACATTTCCATTGTTTCAGCCTGATCCAAACCTGTCATTAGTGGAATAATTCTTTCATGTTTTCATCTTTCAATTTATCCACTGATGAAGTAATCAACCATTCAACCAATCAGTCAATCCATTGATGAAGTAATCAACCATTGGTTGAATCAGTCAATCCATTGATGAAGTAATCCACTATTCAACCAATCAGTCAATCTACTGATGAAGTAATCCACTATTCAACCAATCAGTCATTCCATTGATGAAGTAATCCACTATTCAACCAATCAGTCAGCTCATGAGCAAAGTAATGATAAGGTACTAATAGAGCAATTTTCATTTCAACCAGGCGAATGACGTTCAGGAGCTACGAAGAGCGAAGGACAGCAGCCGACAAAATGTTCAAGGAATCTGAACAAATCGAGGCTCTCTTTGAACGCATCCTGAAAAGAGAGGTATTCAGTTTTGCCCCAAAATGGCTTTGGACAGAAATGTTCTGCATGCTCCTTAGATATCTGTCGATTTACAATGGAATTAGTCCACTTTGTTGTGTAAGGACCAGCTTACTGTCTGACACTTCATTTCTCTGAGAAAAACCATCCAAAGACTAACTTCTGATTAATACTAGTTGAACCGAGCGATTGATTATAGTTTGGTTTGAACCCCTTCCACTCATCAAACTTAGTACATATACTGATGTTTTAACTATTAATCAATTAACCCTATCTTGCAGGTGTCCCCAAATCTTTGTTCACAAGGCACAATTTACAACATACACACTGACAAATGTAAAGGGTCAAAGTGTAGTGGTGGAAACCAGTACAGTGTTTTAGGCATTGGAAGTTCAAACTTCCAACAAAATACTTAAGAACCAACATGATGTTCCACCTTTGCTACATTTCAAAAGATTGTCAAAATAACCCAGTAGGTAATTCATGAGAGTTGGTGGATTAAGCAGGTTACTTTCCGCAGTTATAGTAACATTATAGTGTTCACTACGTCATTGTCTCATCCAATAGGACAAGTCTCCATGTGAAGTTATTCCAATGCTGGCCGAAGTCATCAAACTGATGGACACGTCCCTGCTGTCCCTAGAGATCTCGGGACTGGTCAACAAGTATGCAGACATTCGCACTGACCACCTGGTCAACTTGCTTGTCATGAGAGGAGATATGTCCATCTCCAGTGCACGACAGGTAAGGAGTCAGGTTACCATCTTATATTACCGGTACCCGTCATTCTTAGCCAACCAGAGGCAGATTTGTATTCTGTTCCAAAACCACATACACAATGGACTATTAAATGCCTGACTTGAATGGCAAAAAAACCCATTGCTGACCGTTCATATTTGGTCACTGTGTCTGCTGTTTTGATTTAGTACATTTGTATTTTTTTCACTTTTCTGCAGGTTATAGAAGACGTTTTGGGAGAAGATAGTGCAAGAAAGAAGACACCAAAAACAATCTTTTCACTTGTAAAATAAATAAAAGTATTGTCTACATTATTTAGGTTCTTACAGTTCATTGATGTGAGGCCATTTATTATTTAATTTGGAGAGACATGTTATAAAATGATATGTTTAATGATACTGAGATCGTAACGCTTCATTGGTTGAAAACTGGTCATGTGATATATTTAAGAAATTCATCTCTAATCGCTGGTTGGATTACCCCAGATACATTTCTATAATCATCTTCAAGATTTGGGATTATTACAGTCTTGTGAACGGGTTACATGTACTTACAATTGGTGCCAGCTCCAACATTGGTACAAGACAGAAACTAGGTTGAATTTTTTCAGTCTACAAGATTTTTTTGCATTAACGCAAAACCGAGAAGACTTAACAACTAGATGTTATTACTGGCATATTGCACGTAAATGAATTAAGTTTAGTGACCAAACTACATGTATTTGGAATTGAAGATAATGCTGTAAATTATGTTAAAGGAAAAGAAAAATGGCTTGAAAACATGTGTAATATAGATTGCATGTACCATTCGTAGGCGTATGAAATGTACAGATAGCCCATGATTTTTGGAGGAATTTGTTGGTAATATACCAATTAAGGATCAACCCCTTAAGTGCAATACGTATACATTGCTTTATATTCGGTTTGCTTTGGGTGTTTTTTTGGGGGGGGGTAAGTAAAACTGGCCCGCATTTTGGGGTGTGGCTAATATTTGTCAAAATGTCTGATCTCATTTTGTGGCATTGTTGCGTAACTTGCGTAAAACCAAATCATTTTTTAATACACGTGTTACAAAGTTGTCGCATAGTATCACATGAATGTAGTGACAGTAGTTGGAAAGTCATGTTTTGCTCGAGAAATTCTCTTGTATGCCATCGATAACGTGGATTCACACGTGAAATGTGATGAGAAGTGTTTCGTCTGTCTCACGTTTGAGTTCATCTTGAGCATACTGCTAGATTATTTTCACAATTTTAGTAATTTTCTTTTCTCTCTACTGTCATGTCTTTCCTCTCTTTTGTGTGGCCACGTGATCAGCAGATAGCTCTTTTAAAATTAGTGCCTGTCTGAAATTACAGTGACAGTTAACTGGGGATGAAGTGTCAAGCTTGCGACTCGAGGCTTTTGCGCGGAATTGTTTCCCCCACGCCCGCTTCGAATTTTGAAAACACAGGAAGAGCTTTTGTATTGTTGAAAATCATGACCAAATCTAATCTTAGTGGCCTTTAAAATAGACCTCTCGCAAATTCAACCCTAGGCACGCCACATTAGATCAATGAAGTAGTTGGCACATTGTAAGATGCCCTGTATGGAGTTGAAATATTAAACGCGAAGCTTTAGAAACTAACAGCCTCCAACACTCAACACGCACTTTTTAAAGAAAATAAAAGGATGGTATGTTTGTTGTGTAAACATTGAAAGTTTGAATCTTGAGAATTGTAGAGAAAGAAGTAGACTTTACGTTAACAAGGAAAAGGGGAATACAGTGACACCGAAAAAAATGCGGAGAGGGGTCGGTATGAAGTTGCGCGATCCATTCGACGGAATACAGTGCATTGAAGGTATACCTTATGGTGTCATTGTCACCCGAAGATAGGATTTCATGACTTGAATGGTTTTCAATCAACCCTTCAAGAAACTGATATTAAGTTCTCGTTGAAATGTCTCTATATACCACAGACGTTGCACTATTAAGAAATCGCCTTGGATATAATAGGTTGATACGGATGGCGGCAGGAAACTTGTCCCATAGCGCGCAGACTTGGAGGGAAAACGATCTTGGAGACGGTAAACCAATCATCAGCTCTGTTGGTAACACGATCACAGCGTCTTTCTTTCGTCATCTTCCCGCCTTTTCTTGCAAGCCATCGTTAGGTTGGAGGAAATTGGATGAGAATAGCATGGGGTTGAAGTGAGGGTGTTATGACTAGGATGTTTTATGTGGTAACAAGAGGCGAAATTTTTACGTGCTCTCCGCAAATTGCAACAGAGTTGGTTCGCGCTGGTGACGTCATCGGCTGTTGTGATTGTTCTGTGAATAATGTTAATTTTCTATGGAAGTGACACTGGATCATAATGATGTGCATGCCTTCTTATCCACAGCAGTCTAATATCCATACTGTAAAAGAAATAAGTAGGCCTATGTCCAGATCCTTGTGCAACGAAGGGGCTTCAGTAAAATCTCATTGGACAAGTGAAAACTGTACCCAGACTTCCGTACTAACGCAGTGCGCATCATCGGACTCGGACGTAAACCAGCATCTGGCGAGCTTTGTCTCTTTCTAGAGCAGGTCATTGACATGTAAATAGTTTCCGAAACCACCTGTATTACAAGAGGAACCAACTGTTTTTTCTGCTTTAGCTTTGCGGCAAAACACCCACAATGCACGCATAGGTTGTTTTAACGCATTTGTTACCAACTTCTGTTTTGAAATTTCTCAGCAATTTTCAGGAAGATCTGTCGTCTCCTACCGTGGGAAGCTGTGATAAATATGTTTATTTGTATAACTTGACAACAGAAGGAAGCAAGCACACTGGTTTCAAATTGAACACTGTTCAGTGAAGGTTCCTCACATGGAATGAAAGTAGGCTAGAGTAGTTTGATCCACAACTGACAAAATGTAAACGTACATGTACATAGTCGAGACGAGAGCGGGCGTCCACGTTTGCGTTGGGAATGCTGTGTCCTTTTGAGAAGGTGGGCCTTTTTCGTGTGTAAAGCGATTCGATGGTGGGCTTGTCTCGATTATGACGGGTTGACACTTCAAAGATTATGGCAAAATATTGTAGAGCTTGGGTAACTTTATATCTTTGCATCCCCTCCCGATTCCCCATGATAACGCCTGAGGGTAATTTTTATCAAACATAGCCGTTCAGGCAGGCCTTTTCCGAATAGAAATGAAAAACAAAGCTTTTTTTCCCACCCGGAGAAACCTTTTGGGTCGATGTAAATTTCCCCAGTTTACGGTTTGTTATCATAATGAATTATTTTATTTAGCATCAGGAACTAGTTGCACAGCCACTGCACTAGTTGGTTCCACATCCGGGTACTCCAAATTACGGTGGCCGGCGGTTGGTTTCCTGTTAATCCATTTATTAATAAGCCTTTTATCTTTTAGACAGGGCTGGTTGACGACGTGGCCGTAGTGTACACTTTGAACGTACTGGGTACCAGCGCACACGATCTAACTGGCTTTTTGACCCTTTAGGTCATCACCGTACGGTCTTTACACGATCTTCGTGTGCAATTATATGGGTACCAGTCTTTTATACCATGGATAACTGTTGGTTGCGTGGCAACTGATGGAAGAGATGCTTTGGACGAAAAAAAATTAACATGTACTAGAAAATGATTGTTCCATCGTTGAATTCAGACAATAACAAGATTCATAAAAGATTTTGTTCAATCTGTATTTCAGTCATTACCTTGTCGAGCTCCTGTCACCGATTGGTTTATTCTGTTGTGTGACAAGCAGTTTGATGAAGATTAAAACAAAATCTTGGTCACAATCTGTCAAAATGCCCGGTCAGTTTTTCCGCTAAACAAATGATACTTAAAGCAGTTTTCAGCACCTTTCCTCTGAATTCACTCGAAGAACGCTGACACCGAAACGGTTTCCTGCCACCAGAAACGAAAACAACGTGCGATATTCGAACGAATTCATTTTTCTGTCACAGTCCGGAAAGCTGGTGTCTGTAATGAATTTCCCGGCTTCGTCAGGATTTCTGACCAAGTACATGCTGACATCTTCATTTGCGAATTCCAAATCGAATGCAGCCCATTTGGTTACTCCGAGTTTACGTATCCAAAATCGATATCGGTTGTTTCAATTCGATTATATCCAGCCATTTGCACTGCAGGAATTTAATAGAAGTTACCGGCTCGTTACTTTGCCTGCTCTACTGCTGGGCCGATCCCCCATCGCCTGTTGGTCTTGATCTTTGAAATTTACCTGTTTTCATGTGTTTTAGTCTGGAATCTTTTTCCTCGCGCCGCTATCCTCCAGTGCACGTTCGTAATAATTATTTCGTGCACTAAGTCGTGCGTGATATGGTCGGCGTGTCCATATTTATAATCCAAATTTCATAAAGGCCGAGGCCTACTTTTATAATATAGTTTGTGACCGGAAAATTACCGACGCATGTTACGCGTACGCTGAACAACCTTTATTGGTTTACATGGTCATTTACATTAATAGACATCGAAATGTGTCACTTTTTGGCAAGTGTCAAAATCCAGAGTGTGTGTGCGGACTCAAAAAGCGAGTCACTCATCGATTGCAGATCTCATCGGAGCGAGGTAATTTAGTGTGCCTGCCTGTCACGTGGCCACGGATGGCCGAATATGGTCTATTCACTTTCGATACCCAACATTAACACGGCTTTCAGGATGACAGCTCATTTTCCCCATTAACTTCGGTAACTCGGGTATACACGAAGCCCAGCTCCGAAACGACCAAAGAATCAATCATTTGTGTGGACATCGAGTCCCAAAAGGCCCCCTGGCCTCAGCATTTGGCAAGGGGACGGTCGGCCTCGCCGACGCGGCAGGTCATGCTATCCTTCGGCAAAGGACAGACGGCGTGATAAGAACACCTGGGGCATTCGAGATACATCATCCAGAGACTAAATTGCAAATTCATTTACCATTCTAAATTAGCTTCCCTTTGAACAAGGAGGTTAAATTTATTATGTCTCTTTATTTGGTCATGCAGTGTGCTGACTACTCTGCGATTCCTCGAAACAAAAATTGATTGCAAATTTTCTTTGAAAGTGCAAGAGCTGAAATGGTGGAAATAATGACTGCAAACTGACCGTCAAATCACATTTTTTTTCTTGTGGGTATTTCCCCGCTAATTACCATCATCAGGGTCATCGTTTGAACATGAAAGTGATGAAAATTGTCTGGTCTGGGTCGGGAGCTTGTGCGTTTTTGTATGATGTTTGTTGGGGCAGAGTGTAATGTGTGCGTGACGAGCGGACGTGTCGCAGTCAGACGATCGACCGCCAGGTTTTTTCGCTTTGCATTGTGGGTAACTAAGAAGAAAGAGGGCCGTGTGTTGTGCGCCATTGCTCTTTCCGTGGAACGGTGCGCGAAAACCGGCAAGTGTCGAATCGTCGCCGATTCTGCCCAATTTTTTTCACCTTCGTGAAATTTAGCCCCTGTCTTGTGGCCGAAGAGTCTTCTAGCTACCCTTGGAAGCATTGTGTTTCGTTTTATTCAGTCTGCAGGTGGGTAAAATAGGGAATTCCGGACTTGTTTTCGGGTCGGTTGAGACAGGAGCCGGCCGAATGCCGACCGACGCGCTGCGTCACGAGTCGTGCATTTTGTGGGGGGCTCGGGACGAGTGCCTACATTCTTTGGAAACTTTAGCCCCTCAAATGGTCCAAAAAGGCCCTTATCCCAAACGTAGGTTAGTCCAGATATCCTGAATTGTGTCGTGGTGAATGGTTTGGTAATGAGGAAGGACCATTTTTGGCTGTATTTTTGAAGCTTGAAACCGGGAAGTTTTCAGCAAGAATTCGGTTGCCGGCCGGGTGGTTGTCGAGACACCCTCGGGCGCAGTGCTTGCCCACCACATGACACAGAGTCTGCTTGACGCGACATTCACGTACATTATAAACTCTTTTGACATGGTTACCATGTCTCGTTTCACTGCATTTCCGTGACTGTCTTTGTGCATGTAATTGAATAATTGATTTGCTGCTGACTGTTCCTTCAATTCTCATAAATTTTTGGCTGTCTGACTGACCATGTTGACAGGAGTTTGAAGTGGCATTAACCATGTTAATACTAGTGTTTGGCCTTGGCCCTATGTGACGACGACAGATGTACATGTGAACTGTAACTTGCCAAACATTGTTTATGCAATGTTGAGACATATTTCGGCTGATACATTTGCCTGGCAATTAATCATTCTGTAGGTTTTTAACTGCACATTTCTTACTTGTGTATGCCCTTAAAAACTGTTCTTGTTTCATTTTTGGTCGTGGTGGTAAAAATATGTTTCGATGACATGTACTCCCGCCATCAAAAATGGTAGTGTGAAAGTTTATTGAGAGTCCATACTTCACTTTTTGTGGATAAAATTATATTTTATCATGCCAACTTTTTTGTTTATCATGCTTGCTCGTATCCAGTTTTGAGTAGTTTATCACACCCACCAAGTGTAGCTGATGTTAGAATTAATCATGCATTTAATGTATCCCCAAACTTGCTAAATTTTTATTTGCAATTTTTTTTTGATTAAGCAACAAAATTGTAAATACCAATAATAACAAGTAACAAGAACACTGGTGTGGTGTACAACTAAAACCATAATGCAACATGTTTGTAATTTTTCTTGACATTTTGCATTAATGCGTAGAAGTTTTCACTTCCTTGATTCAGCAATTTAATATTTCAGATGCAATACATTGGCTCTATGTACAAATGTATAGGTACACATGCTTGAAGCAGTGTTATGGTCCACATTAGTTGTACCATTTGTATTCTAAATTAATGCAGTCAGTTGAGTGATAGCTAGATTCTGTTCCAATTTTTAGCACCAGTTGCTGATTTCAATCGTACTCTTTATCATGTACAGTCGAACCTCGTTAATAAGAGTACATGTACAGTTAATACAAAATTCTGCTTTCAACGAGGACATTTTTAGTCCCTATCCTTTGTTTTCAGTGTTTTTATTCCTGATAATACAAGGTTCCTGTTATAACAAGGTAATTTGTCAAGTCCGAAGGACCTTTTATTGACGAGGTTCGACTGTACATGGTAAAGAGTCAATGGACCGGTCAATTAACCCCTGTCCTATGTTGCTCTGACCAGTGACATAATTTCTGCCTGACATGCTTGGCTCAATATTGGCATTGGTGGAGGGCACATGTTAACTGCATAGAGGACAGGGTTCAGTCTATTTTCCTGTAGCATAGACTCATCAAGAACTGCAAACAGTACTGTGTGGCTAAGGCTTCGTGTATGCCCAGTTTACGTGACTGTGGCTTTAAAACAACATGTTCCTGTGGAAACTGCTCGCCACACTTTGTTGCTTCATCCATTTTTCAAAGACCTGTGTTTCAGACCTGGACCAACTCAGATATGTAAGAATAGCACAGAATTGGGGTGGCCAGTTTTCAGTTAAATGTGCACAAAAGTGCGGAATAAATGTCATGTAGTAGTTTGACCCTAGTGGTCATGTTATAAACTTTGCTACGAGTAATATGCCATGATTTTCAAGTTAACTTGTAGCGTCTTCACATCATAAAAACCTGCATAAGCATATTGTGTAAAAAGTACATACACATGTGAGCAGGTTCGGGCACATATCATATGGCATAAATTGTATGTCCAATATTCAGTTTATTTGTGGTCTCGCTATTCTTTTACCAATGAGGGGATTGTTTTGCACAAAGCTCACACGGAAAGAGAATTTGAATGTAAGATATGAAAATGATGTCAGCTGATAAGGGCTGATTGGAAATTTCCATAAATGAAGTTCTTGCTTGTTGCGTGAAGATGATGTTTGACTCCAGAAGCACACAATAATTTGTCTTTAATTTGCTTTTGTACAGATTGGCCGACACCCCTGCCTGTGCCCATAACATCACCATGACAGACATGGGTGTCCTTGACACCCAAGCTGACATTGCTAAGGGTCAGGAGGGACCAGCTGCCCAGGCCAAACAGCCGGATGTCACAATCCTTCATCCACCTATGAATCCAGCTCGTCATGGCATCCAACAGATTGTTGACTGCTTCCGTTTTGGCACACCCTTTGTGAAACAGCTGATCCTGCAAGAGGCAGATGTGATCTACGAGTGTCGAGTCTGCCGCAGCCTTTTCCGTGGCCTGCTTAACTTCATCGAGCACAAGAAGTGCTTCTGTGTGGAACGAGTCAGCTCAGACAGTCAACTGGCAGGGAGACGGCAGAACACTGATGCAAGAGAGCATGGGATATCCAATGATGAAGCAGCTAGCATCTTATCTTGGGGTGGACCTGGACCAGAAAAGGAGATACGGAAAAATGCAGAAACTGCATCAGTTACAGAAGGCGAAGCTTCCAATCAGTCAAGTACAGAATTGAAGGACATATATGATGGAGAGGAAAATGACAGATTCGTTGTGCTGCGTCCAATTCCAACCACATCAAGAGCTATTGAGCAGCAGATTGTCAGGTCTGATCAGATCCTGCATGAAGAGGAAATCAATAAATTAAGTGCTTTCAGGGCTCTGAGAGATCAAGGGGATCAAAGTGAAGACACTTCCAAGATTGTAGGTGAGATAACTATTCGCCAAGCTGCCAAAGCTGGAAGAGTTGCTGTACCAACTTTTGTGGATAAAAGAGAAACCCTCCACACCTTACTCAAGACAGTGAACTCCCAGTTTTATGCAGAGAAAAGTACTTCCCCATCATCAGATGCCACCAGCAAGAGAGAGACCTTGACAGTGGATGTAAGCACTCCGAAATCTGCCGTGAGTCCAGCTGCCTCAAGAACGAGTGTTTCTCCACGTGTTCCCGTGCCAGACAAGAAAGCCAGTAGCGTCTCTCCAAGACAGAAGAAGGTTGCCACTACCCCTCGCCCAACTACACAGCAGATGTCTGCAAGAAACATATGCAAAGTCTGCAAGAAAAAGTGCAAGAACTGGACAGCCCTAGCTTGGCACATGAGGATCCACAAGAAGCCCTTGTTCAAGTGTCCTCTGTGCCAGTATCGCAGTCCTTCTGTTTATAACGTTCGCCGCCACATACAGGCTATGCACAACTTGTCAACTGATCGTGTTGATGAGCTCTTGAGTCGCAAGATTGAGGAGAAAGGAACTGAAGTGAGTACCGAAAGCAAGAGTGGCCAAAATAATAATGACAGCTCTTCTCCGCCAGCCTGTGACATATGCTTCAAGACATTTGCTAACCGCCGGAATGTGGCCCGTCACAAGGTGATCCACGAACGAGAAAAATTGCAGGCTGAGGGGAAGTACACACCTGCATCTAATGCCACCCAGGAGGAAATTGCCAGAGGGAAGGTGATGCAGACCATGGATGAGAAGAACATGCGTTGTCGCCGTTGTCATAAGCAACTGTCAACTGTCCGTCGCTTGCAGCAACACTGCTGTAATCACTTTGGCTACAATCGCTATCGTTGCCGCATGTGTCCTTATGAGAATAATGACTATACGCAAATGCGGCGTCATATGATGGGGAAACATGGCCGACAGTTCCGCACCATCCAGCAAATTTCAGAGGCTATCAAGTCAATGAAGGTTGGTGTATGGATCAATCTGACTCAGAGTCAAAATACAGATGACAATGACTCCAAAAAGGCAGGTATCTCAGCAAACAAATCGTCGAAAGCAGAGGAGAAGAATCCCAAACAAGGAGCTTCAGTGAGCAAAGCTGGAAGCTCTACTACCAAACAGGGCTCTACAGCCACAAAACAAATTGGATCAGCCACCAAATCCATGAGCACAACAGCAGACAAAGTTGGTACCAAAGGGGTAGAAGATGGAAAGAGTAGTGTATCCTCATCCCCAGTGAGAGTTAAAGCAGAGTCTGAATCCAAGAAGGTCACAGACAGTCCCTCCAAGGATGTACCTTCTTCGTCAGCAAACTCACCCGGAACCTCCAGGAGGTCCCTGGTGGACACTGTTGCTGCAGGGAAGGAGAGAGAGACACCAATGCGTCAGGCCAGACTGAACCATCGCAGCGTTTCTCCCAAGGGTCCCCAAGAGAAAGAAGAGGAGGAAGACAAGGCACTGTTGCAGATGATGATGGACAAGAAGAACATGAAGTGTCTCAAGTGCAAGAAGCGCTTCCAGTACCACAGCTCCTTGCTGCGACACACCCGCATCCACCTCCTTGAGGAATCTTCATCATCAGAGCAAGGAGGAACCAAGAAGAACCGGGAGTCTGCCTCCAAGAAAGCCCAGGCCATCAAGTCTTTGATCAACCCAAGTCAGCTGCGTTGCCTAAGGTGTCGGAAGCGCTTCACTAGCATGAGCACCCTCAAGCAGCATGTTGGGCGCCATCTTGGGTACAATACTTTCAAGTGTCGATATTGCGGGTATCTGTCTCATAATTACTCCTGGTTTAAGAACCACCTCATGATCAAGCATGCTAGTCATGTTGCAAACATCACTGACCTAGGTCAACTCATAGGCAGCATGAAGACTAAATGAACTTCCACGTTTTGGGGAAAATTAATATTCTGCTCCAACAGCACTTGGATGTAACTTCCCCTGTTTGGGTTTTAATTGGATGGAAAACCCAATAATGAATCTCATTGGTATACATATACAAGGGTAATGTGTACAGAACACGACTTGTTTGTCTTAAGTTATGTTCATGTAAATACAAAGAATTCTTTTCTAGTTTACTACCGTTACATACATGTACATGTATGTTCCCTGGTTTAAAACCCATTATGACCATTTAAATGCTCTCACTACCCCAATGCCTTCTGTATGAATGTATCAACAGACAGGTTTAAAACGATTCTGTTACAGATGTTTAAACCAAACATGTGCATGTGCACATTGAACATTTAAGGTGTTAGCTGGTTAGTGTATCATTTTATAACCTAGATTTTATAAAATCCCGTTTTTGTGTTTGATGAACAATGAATATACTCTTGTGTTGCATGTGTGTTTTCTATTTATGTTTTCAAATCTATCTTACTACATGTTAAACACAGCTAAGTTGTAGGCCAGTATTTAGTGGCCATTAGAAATATCAGAATGGAGTGTTGATGGTGGTATGAACACTCTTGTCTACTGATTTCAGTTGTCACATGGAATGTGAAGTGTTTTTTAAGTGTCTGTTTCAGGGAAGGTAATGCTGTGAATAATGCTTTTCTTGTCCAGTTGAGAATGACCTGTAAAATGTGAGTAATCCTTAGTGAGCGTTATCACTCTGTCAAGAATTTGGCAACTGGGCAGTGTCCAGGACTTACTTGACCTTTGTTCAGAAGTAATACATGCTCCAATGCAAATGGCTGGCTAGTGGCTGAATCCATTTTCAACTAAAAAATACACAAAGTGCCATCCATAGCCAAGAATACAGACACAGCCTTTTCTGTGTCAAACCACATGTACCAGTACAGGGTGTGCATGTACGTACATACATGTACATGTATGTACATATATGTACATTTGTACATGTACTTCTGTTCGTGTAGGATTTATCCCCGATGTGACAAATCAGAACCGATTGAGGAATTTTACATGTACATGTATATTCCCCACCTAGTCCCCCCCATCACAGACACTTTTTCAAATGATCCCCCTTTCATTTCAGCCCTACCACATCTAAGTGCAACATGTTGGCTGTGGTAGGTGGAATTAAAATGCACTGACAAAAATTATTTGTGCATAAGAAATTTTTCACCCTTTAATGCTTGAACCATCACTGATAAATGTAGTGATATACTTGTAAAAAATGATAGGAGGTAGTTTATAGGTTTTGCAAGTTAGAAGGCTTGATGATGATGGTTTTGTCCAAGCTTTTCTTGCCCTGCAGAAGCATGTGTAGTTTTAAGAACTGTTTGTATTAATTGGGGTTTCTCAACAACATGCTCTCTGAGCATCTTAAGAACATTTCTGTCAAACACCCTATGAAGAAAACAGAAATGACCATCAGGATTCTCAATGGATACCTCCTGCTCAGCTGTTCATCTCAAAACCACTGCCTTAAAAGGGATATCCATGTGTGTACAGTGCTACCGCAGAACATCCATCCCGCAGATGATGGGCACAGATTTTTATTTTTTAAGTTTTAGTGCAATTTGCTGTTAAATTCTTGCTTGAGAAATTATAGTTTGGCTTGATTATTTTTTTGTACAAAAAAACCCTGCTGAATCAAACACTTATGCATTTTAAACTCTTTTTGTAACAAAAATTGTGAAGAGTGATTTTCATTCTCATTGTGTAGAAACTGTCATATTTTTGGAAAGAGACTGGAGATTTGTTAGACAAAGCTAGAGTCAAGCTGTTGTTGATGTATTTTTTTGTTATAAAAAAGCATATAATCTCACAGATATAGTTTTTAGGCAATGTACAACACACACTTTATCAGTTTCTGGACATAATGCTTCTTTGCAGAAATCGGAATGAAAATCCTGTGTTACGGTTCCAGTTTGATCAGCTTGGAACCTTTCTCCTGCACAGAGATAACAACATAACTGTTAAAGAAATAAGGCATTTTATGTTAGTGTGGAGAGTGATTTGCTTTTAAAAACACTACATGTGTGTGTAATAAGCTCCAGAAAAAGACATTTGGTTTGTAACTGGCTTGGACCATAGGTGTTTGCATAGCTTTACAAGATGAAACATCAAGTTTACACCCGCATGTATGGTTTTCATCCAAATCACATCGCTCCTCTGACTTTGACACAAGGCATATCCACAGTCATTTCCTACTTGTAATTTGTAACTACATGTATAAAAGAAAAATGCACAGGTTGTGTATAAGATCTAGCACTAGGAATTCAGTGTATCTGGAATGCTTGAATGAAAACGGAAAGTATATTGTAGGATAGAAAAAACTATGTTCAGTTTGAGTCGAATGTAAACAAATCATGCAGCTTGAAAAAATCATTAGGAAGGTGGTAAACTCAAATTATAAAAAAAATAAATAAGTTGAATTTGATTATGAATTTGAGTACTCATGGTTGATCTTTCTTGAGTACTTAAAATATAAATTTAATTTTGACCTGTCTCTCAAGTTTATTTGACAAATTTACATGTATTATCTACAGAGTTGCACAGGTTCTCACAGGTTGTCACTCTTCTGAACTCATTCCCACAAGCCCAGTGAAGGTAATATCTGTAATATACTGTTGACATGTTGTATCACCAATTATTGCTGTTGATTGCTCTTTTGATATTGGAAGTAAGGATTGGTCAAAGTGTTAGTTTGTAAGACTTTTTGATGACCACAATTACAAATGCCAGTTACTTCAGTGCAGATAAGGTTTAGGCCATAATTGGATCAATTTATGAAACTTATTGCATACATCTAAATAACATTCTTAGTTATGGCTCCATTATGTTGAATACTATTTTGTATCATTGTTATGAAAATACATATTTACTTGCACCGGTGAGTATAGCATTATTGTGGCACATTAACACCCCAATGTTGTTGAGATACAGTTAACAGAAATATGATAAACTTGTGTTATTTATATTTATATACATGTACAAAGTGCAAAGAAGTACAACTTCTTTAGTAGATTTTGTTAATTTGTGACCTGCTCTAGAAAAATGGGTAATAAGTCGCCAGATTCAGGTTAGGAGTTTTTGATATGGTCGGATTCTGTACATCACAAGCTACAATTTGATATATGAATGACCCCTGTAGTGCACGGTATTCTAGAGATATATGGACATTTGTATATCCACAGTTTCGGATTCAATAAAAGCACTTTTTGAGAAAAAGCTCAGAAAGTGTAGCACTTGGAAACACAGTGCTATGC
Organism: Acanthaster planci; assembly: GCF_054643075.1. Lineage (NCBI taxonomy): Eukaryota > Metazoa > Echinodermata > Asteroidea > Valvatida > Acanthasteridae > Acanthaster > Acanthaster planci. The sequence continues at coordinate 1,338,019 of NC_141778.1, forward strand.
AGGATTTCCTACTGAATGATCAATTTTTCACCTTTATTCATCAGTATCCATGTTTGTAGTCAAATTTCTTCAAAATCACGTTTTGAAGAAATTTTGCCCTCTCCAAATAGAACAGGCTATAACATGTTTTGGGATTGCGTGACTTATTACCCTTTTTTGCAGAGCGTGTCACATTTGTGCATTCTACATTTGAGACTAAGGTCATAGGACTACTGCCATGATTTAGGAATCATCCACTTAACATTGTCTGTGCTTCAGGGTACCAGGCTCTGCCTGTTGTGTGATGTCTGTTAAGTTAGTTAATTAGCTTCACGTCAAAAGCTATGAATTGAAAATTTTCCAAAAATGATTTATATTGTTGCCTGTTGAATTTGCCATTATACATGTAGTGAGATTTATTGCAGAGACAGATTAATTTTTTTCCACTCCTGTGTGAGATGAGTAAACTGTGTTATGGTTTTAGTGTTTTTTCTCATGGATTTGCATGCTTGCGCATTGTAAGTCCACTCATCACATTATGCCCCAACCCAAGGCCTGGTATTTTGATGGAATCTGTGGGACAGCTTTAAAGTGAGCTCCATGAGCTATTATGGGTTTTGATGGATTTGGTGCCCTTACCCGTTCCTATGAAAGTACCTAAAACGAGAGGTGAAAATTTATCTGCACACTATTCCCTTGCCCCATTCTGTGCTCCTTTTTTAAAAATCAAAATAAGCCAGACGTTATTCTTTGGTTGCAGAAGTGCATTTCATCCTGTTCTTATTGGCAGCTGATTTATGACGTGCTTTTCTGAGAAAAGCTGTTTGGAATTGATAAAAATGGTTTAAGATAACCATAAAGATTGAAAGGGGTGCCTGGAATTTTTGATGGGGGTATTCAGTGTCTAGGTAATTATCGCAGTCCTAAAGCCAGACTATTGCATTGGTTCTTTGGTCTTGATACTCCAATTGTAAACATGCTATTGGATTTCATGAGTGTGAAGTTGAGTTGGGTTTTGGATAATTTATTAAAGGGTAACAGAAGTAGAAAACATTGAGTTCATGTAAAGTCTTTTAGAATTACAATAAATTTGTAACCATTTCAAAAACATCGCAAACACTGTCTCAGTTCAAGGCAGAAATTAAAGCCACAGTCCTACCGTGTATTTCTTGAACTGAGAAGTGTTTGCCTGTGCGCCAAGCTACATCAAACACAACACGGTCTATTGCAAGTGAGATACTGCATGTGCTGTGCACAATGACTGTACATGTCAGCATTGTGGTGATGACGTCATCCAATCAACCTGGGAGCACAAACGGCCAAAAGGGGATTTTTTTTGTGGATGGGGAAATGCAGGATCTTTTTATTCATTTTGGGGTCACAATTAATGGGGTGAACATTAAATTTACTATATTTTTGAAATGGTTTTTTATTTTTTATTTTTAAATACTTAATGTGAACTAAATGTTTTCAATTTGTTACCCTTAAAGCTGAGACTCGTAAATAAAATGCAGTATTTACACTCCATTTTTACAGTATTTACAGTCAAAGTTGAATAGTCAATTGTGAATTCTGACAAATTTCAGCCATAAATCTGATTGATGAATTCTACCTACTATTTTCAAGTTGTAGCGATGAAAGTTATAACTTGGAATTTTGCTGAATTTAATAAAATATTTCCTATTCTGCCGAGTTACGAATATTTCTGATTTTGGTAGCAAGGCTTAACAGTAATTTGTATCCAGATGATTACCACCAAAGAAACACTTGATAGAACTCCTGTGGTTTATCCTTTCATTTTATGGATAGTAATTTAACATCTTTTTGTACTTGTATACTCATGTATACTTGAAATAAAAATTTTGAACTGTGGTATGACGTGTAGAATATGACATTCTGAAATGTTTTCAACTTGTTAGAAAAGTGTCTTCTCAAGAACCCTGGTCAAATCTCATCCAAAGTGCTAACCATTTCCCCAACTGTAAAATTTTGAGATACTTCATTCCAAAGCACTGTAAGTGATGACTCTGACAAGTAATGTCCACACAGGAAAACAAATTGGTCAAAATGTAATTAAAATCTACACTTTATGAGCTTATGTACTTAAGACAGGGACATTGTGATTCACAATACATGTCATAGTTACTATACACAGGCATGGTATAAGCAGAAAATTTCTTCACTAAAACATTGTTAAACTTGCATTGAAATTATTAAAAGGGGGCCATTATTGTCAATACTGAACTCTAAATACGGCAAAATTACCTATTCCTGTTTAACTGAGCTGCTCAGCCTCAGGTAAAGTTATACAATTGCTGAAACTCTTTCAAGCTGAGTTTTGTTTTCACACTTTTTATCCATATTGACTTATAATTACAAATAAAGTCAACTAAATAGCATGCTGTAATGACAGAATTAAGTAAGGGGTTGAATCACATAATTTTAGATAGGGGTTGAATCACATAATTTTAGAAAGGTTATGTTTAACTTGAAAAGGTGTAAAATATCAGTGGCAACAGACTGTTGGACACCCATTGTGTTTTTGTGGTCCCCTGAGACCCTTTGGCAATGACATCAGCTTTGAGGATACCTCCAGCTAGGGACAAGTGATAAGGACACCAAATTCCTAAGGTCTTAAATGGAAAATGACTTTTCCCTATAATCTACCACCCAGATAGTTTGCCATGGGTCACAATGAACCACAGAAAGGTGAAAGCTAATATTTCAACGGAACAAAAATCAATCTTGCAATCTTGCACCAACAATTTACAACATACACATAGTTTCATGATGTCTAATGTAGTACTCGAATACTGTATGGTATTGAACTTGGTAATATTGAAATACTGAAAGACAACAGAGCTACGATCATTGGGATTAACTTGCAGTTGGAAAATTAACTTGCAGTTGGAAAATTATAAAATGTTAAAGTAGTTTACACAAGGGACAGTATGCTCACTATGTCACAGTGTCAACAAAAATCTAAAATTCACACTCTGCAACATTCCTGTTTTTATTTTAACTGGGATTTGTTTAAAGTTCACAACTTTCCATTTTCTAATACTGGCTAACTAGTCATTAATGGAGTCAGTAGGCTAAAAAGTTTCAAAATGTTTGAAGTTGTTTTCCCAAGTTTGTCTCAATATTGCTCATGTCTGGCCCTGTGCAATACTGTCTCCGTTCAAAGACCCACAAAGTCCAAGGAACAAGTTTGCTTAGCACATAAAATGCTTGCTTAGTAAAAACAGGTAACCAACCCAATGTACTTTTCTGACTGGTTCCCTAAACGAATTAGCAGCATGCAGCTTCAGATTTTCTTCACACTGGATAAACCTTTCCACTCATTCAAATGGACACACCGTCCTACACCTCTCAACCAAAAAATGACAAGAAAAAGTGATTGCACATCATACAATAGCAATCTGCAAAGATGTTACTACCAGTTTGCTTAAACTGGGTGCCAAACTGTATTGGAGGATCACATTGAGACTCTTCAGTGGTAGTATGAAAGTTATTATTAAACCTTTATCTCGGCAGATGACAGGGGCTGCACTTATTAGTGTCAGAGGTGAATGACCTAGTGTAGTTTAATCTTGGACCAATATGGCACTCGCCTAAACCTCTTCCCAATTTTACATGAAAATAAGATTAAGATCAGCCACTGTAGTTTCCATGCAATGACTTCAATTTCAAACTTTCCAAGTTGTTCACATAAATATCCTACACCATATCCCTTGAAGAAATAACTACGCCCTCCTATTACTCTTTTGCCATACAATAGTTCTTACGCCAAGTCATATTTCCAAGAACAGTCAGACTTATCCTGTTTTAAGTGTCTAAAACAACACCTGCAAGTTTGTTTTTGGCTAGGACTGACACACTATAAAAGAAAGTAAGGAATTTTAAATTAAATACCCCAAAATATCTTTAAAAAGATAAATATCCCGACATATTTTACAAAAAAACGTCTGAAACATTTGACAATTAACTTACCCAAGCTAAAAAGTTAATAAAAATTCTACCAAGCAAAAATGTATAGTGACTAGTAAGATTTCCTGTTGGATTACAATAACTGAGCCCTGAAGAATGTAAGTGAATGGCAGAAAATACGAAAGTACCAATTCGTTATGTGCTTGGAAGAGGGACGTAAGCACTTATGCCCTTTTGCTAGGAAGCATGATCACTGCAAAAAATTTTCCTGGCAAAAGGACGCAAGTATACAACTGTTTTATTTTAATGAAATATAAAGATTTCTTTGCAAAAAGTTAGTAAATTAATTTCCAAAGTCCGATTGAATTAAGTTGTTCAAAGGTTGCTTTTTGTACAGCTCGTGTTGATTTTGTGGTAATTTTTATCCATTTTTACTAAACAGAGAGAATGTGTTTCTTATGCCCTTTTGCGGGGAAAACTTTTTCTGCTGTGATCATGCTTCCCGGAAAGGCGCGCTTACAACCTTTTGCCGGGCACACGACGAATTGTGCATTGTTGAGGTCCAGTAATGGGAACAAACTGACCATCCTGTAGCAGTAATCAACACACAATGTGTTATCATGTCCACTGGATATCAAGATGGGAAAGAATAGCCAGCCATCAGCACAATTCTGACATTTTATAAACAACTTTTCTTCAGCAAAGTTCAATTAAAATACGGAACAAGGTGGAATTTCTGTTTAGTGGCCAAGTAGATGGTGACGGGACAAAGAGCTCTTGCCATAAAATGCAAACGCCTACTTGGGTACATCTAGACAAATCACTACTTATTAAAATTGATAAGAATAATGTCAGGCATAAATATAGTGCATCTGTGTAGACTCACTTCAAGCAGAAGATAAAACTTTATGGTGAATGGGGAACACAACATTATCTTAAAAAATTAACCTGCCATACTTAAAATTTCACATGTTTAACGATGACTGAAGTCAAGTTCAAATGTTTTCACCTCTCGCTGATGTACCTTGCTAAAGGAATGTATTAAGTACACTCACACCAAACGTGCACGAACAAAAATCACTTCAAATTTATCAAAACAGCACCAGCTAAAAGAAAAACCAACATATAGAGGTCACACTTCTGTCATAACTACCAGGCAACACTAAAGCACACACAGTTTTATGCAGGCCTTCACAAAAAATCTTCATGATACCACAGAGCCAATACCTTCTGCAAAGACTGTAAACAGGCGGACAGAACAAACTCGCCATCTTGAAAGAGACTGCTTTGGAAGAACGAGACCCAGTCTTTGTCCATCACATGCAGGAACAACTACTGACCAGCTGTGCAGTATCACGTTGATTATTCTGTTTGGCCAAAGCACAACATCCCTGATTCATAATAATATCCTAACAGTCCTCCACTCTTCAACTTTCTGTAGGATTGGGGACTGCTGGGGTTAATCACTCATAGCTACACTGTGAATTGGAACCAACATCAAGTAAACGGGATCTAAGAAGCCTTCCTCAAACTCAGCTCTCCTCACTGTCAGGATCAACTCAAAGTCCCCAACTCGGAAACTGTATGTTATCAGACAAGACGGAGATGTTTTAGTTTAGTTGACACATGACAGGCGTACAGATGGTTCTGGAGCCTTCTACATAACCTAAGGCAGAGACAAAGTCAAGGAGTGAGAAAGTACTATTGATATTTACCCTTGTTATTCTGAGTGGCAGAATTCTGGTGAATTAGAACTCGGAATGTTCAGCATATATCATTGACATATTTGGGTCAGGAAGTTACTGGCTCTAGTATCACTGCTTGTCCTTGGCAATCTAGCTTAATAACATAAATCCCTCATAGCATTTTCCCAAGGCATAGTACTGAGTCCCCTTTTAATATCTGCAAGAAATCAACGGCACACTCTTCAAATGACAGTAAACCTGATGTAAAGACATAATGCTTGGACACCAACACACAAAGCTATTTCTTTTTCGCCTATGTGTCCTTCTAACTAACTGTAGGCATACTACACGTGATAACAGAATTTAAACACACATTCTCAATAACCAAGTTGAAAATAAATTAGTTTTGCGTAATGCATGCTGGGAAGATCACAATTGGGGCAGAAGTATGTATGGTGCTGGTGGAGTCTTATGTGGCTGCAGTGGAGACTAACTTTAGTGGTAGTTATGGTGACATCATGCAGAGTGGTCTAGTGATGTTTGCACATCACAACAGACATGCATTGTGTAAAGGGGATAAAGCTGATAAGGTTAGTCTCTAATTCAGTCTGGTTGGCCTAACATCATCCACTCTGTATTGCTCAGTGACTGTCACCCTCTATCATCCCTAGCATCTGACGTCTGACACCCTCTCAGTTGACATCTCACAGGTCTAGCGAACTCTATCAGCCCATGTTGTCCAACACGGTCTGAGCCAGTTGCTGTATCTGAAGTGGAAGAGACGGTCGCTGCTGCATGCCCTCAAGGAATCGTGGGATTGCACTCTCCCCGAAGGCGGTGCGGAATGTGGCGTCTATCAGCAAACATAAAGAAGTTAACATGCTGGTACAACGCGGTACACTTCAATAACAATTCTGCCTGTCAAACAATTCTAAGTAGGCCATTGCTTGCTTCATTCCAAGTTCTACAACTGGGCTACGACTGGATAATTTTTCCCTCTAAAGTGAGAGTCCAAACAGCCAATCAATACCAGACAGCCCAAACAATACCTGTAGCAGAATGGTAATGGAACAAGCAAATCAAGTCAAATTATATCTTTCCCTATGTCCTGTTCGACTCAACAGGACACCACATCAAGAAGCATTTTTCCTAATATTGATTTTTCACTTATTCCTTAAAATCATACATCTTCTGAATGTTTGTAGTTTTTCATGTCTACATTTTAGCTGTACACTTGAACCTCGTTAATAAGAGGTCCTTCGGACTTGGCAAATTACCTTGTTATAAACAGGAACCTTATACACGTATTATCAGAAAGAAAACAATGAAGAACAAAGGATTGAGACCTAAAAAATTCCTTGTGATAAGCAAAATCTTGTATGAACAGTGCTCTTATTAAGGAGGTTTAACTGTACACAAAGAAACTTTTTCCCATCCCTGTAAAGCACTCATAACCTTAACCACATGCTGTCGGGTGTTTTAAAAATGCAGTGCACACATACAGGAGATTTTCAAGATTTTCAGTTTTCAAAATTCTTCAAAAATTCATCATTTCATTTAATGGACGTTTACAACCAAATGAATGACTCTTTTATGGCTACTCTAAGCTGACAAGTAACCTTCATTGACTCCTGAATATTTCAGCCAGGCCTGCTGCCCTGTAAAAAAAGCCCAGAATTATGAGGTGTTGCGTAATTTCCTTTGTCCCCAGTGAATGCGAGTGGTGTCTTTTCAAACAAGGCTGGATTAGCATGCAGCGGCGCTGTGTCGCTCATCAATGGGGCCCTGTCACTGTTGTCCACGGTGCTAATCTGTGGGTGCACAATGCCCAAAACAGTGGTATACTAGGTCTTTTGTTAAAATTTCAGGCACCCCGGCTCTGCATATAAACCCATGGTGCTCAAAACGGGGTTCCCCGGCAGCAAGTGGCCAATAATGTGTTCTGTGAAGTGACCATGCATGCGGAAATGTATGACATGGACTCAGGCCCTTTGTGACTTTTGTCCCTACCTTTAAGAAGCTGCAGGCTGGTCCAGAGACCGATGTGAATGAAGCTGGGGTCAGGGTGCTTGACAAAACGCTCAATGTATCTCAGAAGACCTAAGATATTGGCTGTGATCAGCTCAGGCTTCAGATCTGTGTGATTGAATGATGTATGTAGGGTCTATCACTGCATATTCATTACCTTGTAACACCACCTCTAGCCAAAGGTAAACATTATGCATGGTCTATCACTGCATATTCATTACCTTGTAACACCACCTCTATCCAATGGTAAACATTATGCATGGTCTATCACTGCATATTCATTACCTTGTAACACCACCTCTAGCCAATGGTAAACATTATGCATGGTCTATCACTGCATATTCATTACCTTGGAACACCATGCACCTCTAGCCAATGGTAAACATTATGCATGGTATACACTACATATTTATTACCTTGTAACACCACCTCTAGCCAATAGTAAACATTATGCATGGTCTATCACTGCATATTCATTACCTTGTAACACCATGCACCTCTAGCCAATGGTAAACATATTATGCATGGTATACACTACATATTCATTACCTTGTAACACCACCTCTAGCCAATAGTAAACATTATGCATGGTCTATCACTACATATTCATTACCTTATAACACCACCTCTAGCCAATAGTAAACATTATGCACAGTATATCACTACATATTCATTACCTTATAACACCACCTCTAGCCAATAGTAAACATTATGCATGGTCTATCACTACATATTCATTACCTTGTAACATCACCTCTAGCCAATGGTAAACATTATGCATGGTATACACTACATATTCATTACCTTGTAACACCACCTCTAGCCAATAGTAAACATTATGCATGGTCTATCACTACATATTCATTACCTTGTAACACCACCTCTAGCCAATAGTAAACATTATGCATGGTCTATCACTACATATTCATTACCTTATAACACCACCTCTAGCCAATGGTAAACATTATGCACAGTATATCACTTCATATTCATTACCTTGTAACACCAGCTGACCAATGGTGCCAGCGCTGTTGTACTGTACATCGGCATGGTGTGAGTTAGCCGCTAGACTGATCAGTTTACTGAACACCTTCCAATCTTGGGCATTCACAAGGATAGCTTTGGCTTGCTCTGTAAACAAACGCAACAACAAAGTCAACAATGTAATTAATGCCTCCATTATTTAAATGTTCACGTGTGTATGATGTTGTAGTGGTCTGTATTTGTAAATAATAATGTTTGTCGTATTTGTCAAGTTTACTTTTCGTTGTGAGTTTCTAACTGTTTAATTAATTTGTAATGATTGCAGGGCCCCAATGGAAACCAGTTTGCAACTGTTTGGGCATACCCTTGGTAAAGAAATGAAATAAATAAATAATGTCAATGTTAAAAAATGAAGATCCTGTTGTATCTAACCCATGATAGGCAAGATGTGTCTGAATCAACTGGCTATGGCTAGCAATAACACACACTTACATGAGAAATGGCAGCAGCCGCTAGGCAGTGTCTTCCATAAGTTTACATTTTATTTTCAGCTGCAGCCATAACTTTCAGACACGATCTAAGTCAAGACTCATCATACAATGGTCACAAGTGAAGACTTGAGGTTCAGCCCGAGTAAAATTATGATGCAGTTTGCTGGTTTCATCAGAATCAACAGAGCAGACATCTAACAATCCCAGATTTGGAAAATCTGCAAAATGACTTCAACTGGATCAGCAGAACTCACCATCTGCAGACAGAACTGCCAGGGCAGCGGTCAATTCAGACTGGACCGCTAGTGGTGATGTTGACCGCATGAATGCCACAATCAAGCTGTCTAATGTCCCCTTCTCCACAATAGCCTGGAAGGAACGAGATGACATGGTAATCTTAGTAACCAACCAAACCTGAGTTCATTTGTCCACAAATTTCTGTATTAGTCAGTACCAAATTCAGCCTAGGGCATGTAAATTGATTGTATAGTTGAATCTGGTGCTGCTTTGATTTCCATTTGGGTGGTTTTTGCCATCAAGCAAACAAATTATGGACTTCATAACAACAACTCACCCTTAACTGGTCCCCTGCAGCCAAGTTTCGTATTGTGCCGGCAGCATGGCAATGAGCATCCCAAGACATGGGTTCCCTAAGTAGGTTCCCCAGCTCAAGTAGAAAACTTTCCCTGACGATTGGCATCTAAGAAATACAAAATGCATGTCACTCCCTTTAGAGAAAACTCTCATTACAAGAACATTGTAACATTTTAAACTGCACATGTACATCAACTTTCCAATCATCTCTTTCATAAAATTTCAGTATAATAGAGAAACCTTCTAGGGTCATGATGTCTATGTAAAAAAGCTAACCATAACCTTGCCAGACACATCAAAGTGTAACAGGTGTTCTCTGGGATCTTGTGGTACACTTGTTGAGGCAATCAACAATAGTAATTCATTTATGATTTTTCTTATGATTTAATTCATTATTGTAATCTCAATGTATGCATTCTGCACTTTTGTGATTGTGCTTAAATTTATTTATATATTATAGTTTTGATGTGAAGGCTCCTTTGGAAAGCAGCTTAAGTTAAACTGAAAGGATGACTCTCATTAAAGATTATAATAAATAAAATGAACAAAAAATAGAGGAAACTTTTCAAGATGATTGGTGCTTGTCCAACTGCAAAATGTCAAGGAGCAGCCTTCTCATTTTGACAACAGTTGTATGCTGTGTTCTACAGGGTGTCTGACCACATAACGCTAATGAGCTGGGATTGACGTCTGGAATGCACTTGCCAAAATGTCAGGAACATCTTAGATGTTCTGAGTCTCACCTCATTCCTTCTGTGTATGGAAAGATTGCGTAATGCCGCCACCGCCGCAGCAACTGTATCCTTGGTGCACGTCTCCATGATACGGTGCAGCGGAGGCAGGGCACCAAACTCCACAATTGTTACCTGGTTGTCTTCTAAAAAAGACGCATTTAACAGAATGGACAAGTATGTTTTGAACAATGGTCATTCATGGGCTCCTATCCTTTTGTCTAAACCTTTCTGTGTTTTGTAATGCATAGCTATAAATATCCATGAACAGCAACGTACAAAAATCAATGTCTGTATTACATATCCCCTTTGTGTTGTTATTTCAACAACCTTGCAAAATCCACGGCTTTGAGTTTAACACTTCATATACTTTGTGCAGTATGCAATTTTATTGGAACAAATCTTCCGACATGATTAATAAACACTTTTTTGATCATTAAAAAGAAATCTTACCGTCTGAAGCCAGATTCCTCAGAGCAAAGCATGCTTGGCACTTGACCTGTAAAGACAGAAATATGATTGGTACGAACTCTTCAGAATGTAACGTAAATGAAAACTGATCTTAAGCTGTGCAGATCTAACACACTGCCGACACACATCCTCTAAAGACAGAGAGATAAGAACTTGGTGAACATGTCTTGAGCCAAGGCTGAGGTGCTTTGGTCTTACCCAAAGTCACGACCTATTTCTGCACAATCAACTAAAATTGGTCATGCATACTCTGCACCCTGAGCAGATGAAACACTGCATTCCATCTGTTCTTACTAGCTAAGAGTACTTAGCACACTCCTGACATTTCCATCTACAATTCCTGTACTATGTCCATTTTCCTATGCCTATCAATCCAACAGGTGAGCCTTCTCTAATATTGTGGACCTAATCTGCAGTGTTGTTGGAATTGGGTCTATGCATGCACGGTAGAGGGCGCTATACGGTCTACTCCAGAAACAATAGAGGACAATTCAGTGGCATGCACACCACTTCTTCTTTGCCAAAGGTAACCACAGTAATTTTCCTCATTTTGTACTACCAAAGATGAGAGGTCAAATGAGGTAAGTCTTCCCTCCGCACCTTTTCTGACGGCGATTCCAACAGCCTGATAAGCTGCCTCAGGACCTTGTTGTTGCCAGCTTGGACCACTGATGCGCGATGTGTAGCATCCACAGCCAGGTTGCTGAGCGCTGCAGCGCAGTAGTACTGGATCTCTGAGTCATCTGAATGCAGGGATGCTACAAAGAGTGGCACGGCACCATGGGATACCAAAACAGTCCTCGTGGAATCTGGAAAGAGCAGAGCGAATCCGCTACTCAGAACCAATCATTCCTATAGTTAACGACCACCACGGGACCACCACAAGTCCACAAAAAACCTTCAGCCAGACTTCAAGGCACCAGCTATTCAGATTAACTACAACAAAGCCATTTCTTTGTTGTCATTCAACCAGTTTTGTTTCAAGTTTTGTGGTGGTTTCAACTATAAAAACTGGTATTGATTAAGACAGTACAGCTCCACTGCCAGGCTGACTAAACTGACTAAAAAAACCCTTCACTAACCATAAAGGTCACAGGATCTCAACCAATTCTGACTTCATTGTAAATGTGCATTTTCCCTAGACATAAAGCCACCGTTTAGTAATCAATAATATTGACCATGTGTTACTCCAAAGTTCACACAAAGCCCTGCATTTGCAGAAAGGAACATAATTCTACATGTAGGCTTCTATAACACAGTAAAGTTGACATTTACAGGTATATGTGCTGACTTTTCAAATGGCTTGGATTTTTTAATCACACACTTAACTTACCGATGTGCGTGAGATTAAGTAATGCACCTGTTGCATTTCTCTTGACTCTCATGTCTGGTGATCGTGCCAGGTTGATCAGTGGTGGAACACCCCCACAGGATACAATCTCTTTCTTATTAGCATCTACAAAAGAAATCACAGATGTCAAGACAAATCATCCACAGAAAAACTCACATGAAATAATAACTCACAGTATGGACCATCAACAGGCAACAGCTGCAACTTCTTCAGATACAATCTTGAATTCCAGTTTAAAAAGTCTTAGTGTAACATATCAGTCAGTTGGTTATCCCTTTCCATGAAATGATTAAGTATTTTATGGAGCAAGGCCTAAGGAGACTCTATGAAGACATGGCACATGTACCTGTCGTTGCCAGTGTGGTGATGCAGCCGCATACATTGCATTGGATTTCCTCGTTGGGGGATCGCAGTAACTTGATCAACAGCTGTAGGGCTCCACTTCTCATAATCACCTCCTTATTGACATCTGCAATGAGGACAGGTCATTAACACAGAGTCAACAGATCAACTCGCAGTGATGGGCTGAGGATCAGCTGCTGTGAATCGGTTTGCTTGTGGAGGATACCAGCATGTCATGCCGGTGTACCACAGTACAAGAGTCCATTTTGTGTACATACCATGGCCATGCAGTGCCAGATTGCTAAGGGCTAAGGAGGCAGCTTTCTGTGTCTCAATGTCTCGGGATTCCATCAGGGTAAGCAACGGTTCCATCACCTTGTTGTTAATGGGGTGGAGCACTGTAACAACAAACAGACAATCTTGTGACTACAATGAGGTCAAGCTACGAGGTATTAATTAATGGAAAAAACAGTTTCATACCAAGGATTTGAGTATGACCACGCAACAGGCTTGGGCAAATCCATGCTGGAATTGGGTAGAATTAACTCCAAATTTGCAATCAGAGTCACGATTCCACTTTTTTGAGGAATCGAATCCACGTCACCGCCGATTCCATAACCTTGAAATCTGATTCCAGAAACAGTCCTGCGATTCCAAAAGACTGCCGTATAAAATGATTTGTCGATTTTTTGAAAAAATGTGTGGTTTTATGCCAAATCAAGGAACCTACATTGTAAACCACGCGGCTTTATTTTCGTTGCCAAAAACTGAAGTCTGTGATGAGACATGACCCACATGCTTTGCAAAATCACAGCGGCACAGTGCAGTACTCCGACCCATTTGTCTGCAGCATGCTGATGGCCCACTGTTGGCTGCATGCCAATTGTGACTCCTAAACATGCTGAGCTTTTGGGTACTACATTGTGAGCGATGAAAACTACACGTACATTGGAGTTTTTCCCGGACGCCAAACTCCTTGCAATGAAATTTCTTGTCGCTGATTACCCTATATTTCTTATTGGAAACTCAATTGCAACATCTGAAAGATTGACACCAATTAGAAACTCAATTCTTGGAGTGTTTATGTCTTCAAAAAAATCTTCCACTGGACCAACGTCGCGGTTTAATCTTCAAGATCAAAGCAAACTGTGGTGGAAAAAGTAGGCCTACTTCGTCACATATTATAAAAATTTGCTCAGAACTGAAAAAACCTAAACAATGCAGCCCTTAGCCAGACATGAATTCCTCCTTTACCATGAAAAACTCGAAATGCAAGTAATTGTTGAAGCATTTGAAATTCCCATGTTGCCAGCTTTTGGAAAATCCCCCAAATCCCACGAACCTTGACATAAAATCAGCGATCCGAAGTTATTTAAAGTCAAACAGGGTTTGACAACTAAACCTAAACCATTCATAAGAGAGAGAAGCTGGCGAGATAGGCAATGGCATCGGTCCTGGTGGAGATCGGTGTTCATACATGTGTTTCTAATAGTCATGCATGCATCGACCACTCTCCGTTGGTGATCGGACATGTGGTTGCGGGCCGGCTGCAAGTGTTTCTTTGCTGATGCTTCATTTCCGAGTCTGTGAGACATGCACCACAATTACCGCCATTCACTCTGCCAAAACACAAATCTTTGACTACTTTTCATCCTTCATTTCTGCCATAAAGAAAAGAAATTCTACTCAACCTGTTGAGTGAATTGAAGGTCAAAATAATGATCAATTCTCAAAATATTTCATCTCCACCTTGGAACAAGACTAACAGCTATATATAACGGGTTTGCCCTTACCCAACGTATATTAATAAACACTGTATGCTCAGTTTATTAATATACGTGGGGTAAGGGCAAACCCGTTATATATAATTAACATCTCCCAACGCAAAAAAAATACATCTTGAAAAAAGACTAACAGCCTCATGTTGAAGCTGGTAGTCGGAACACACATAGGAAGAATGCAGCTTTAGGCATGTTCACCAGCGATTGCACGAACAGGCCACTGATGCAAGCGGTGCTCTGCGGCGTGCGAGCAGTCTAGTTTTGATGGAATTTACAATCGAAAGATCAAGAAAACTATCATACTTTATCGTCGATGGAATAAGGTCACATTTTTTGGGACTTTCAGGAAAAAAATATTTCTACAGTACATTTTTGACGGCATAAAAATAAAGGTACACACCTTATGTTCTTTTCTTGTCAAATATGCATTTTAAAATTCATGGTCACTTCTATCTAAACTGGAAAACCTGAAAGCCGGCGGTCTACGTAGATTGATAATCTTTTCCCATAAATGATATGCTTCCATCAAGTTAAAATTTCTGATTTAAAAATCAGTAATGATAATAAATCTTTCATGTTTCCAATGCAATAAAAGGGGATCATTTTTAATGACACGAGTGTTTAGGAAACAACTTACACGTACATGTACAAGTGCATTTTGCATGTAATCTCGGGTATACTCAACATGGCATTCGCACATGTAAAAATTGGAATCGATTCCGAGTGGAATTGTGATTCCTGGACGGAATCGGAATCAATTCCAAAAATGCTGGAATTGCCCAACACAACCACGCAACCACTAAGTCCAAACAAGACTAATATTTCATCTGTGCCTTTCATTTCAGCACAACTATATGAAATCTTCCAAGAAAACAACACCTCAAGCTAGGTATCGGTAATACGGTACCTGTCAAAGACATTAATGCCAATGTTTTCTTGTTGTTATAAGAGCCCTTCACCTCTGTGACCCATGATTGATTTCCAGCCATAATAAAGACAGAATGTGCCCTCTCTCTGGATTTCCTACGGTAATCAACATTTCTTCCGGTCTTACGTCTACCCCCACCTCAGCAACTAAATATCCCTCTAGTTCCTTTGCTGATTAACACAACATACTTGCAGAGTCATAGTGCTCCCAGAAATTAAATCCTTCATCAACAATTATGCCTACTAAAAATCATGACTATTTAATAATACTCCAAATATCACTTCTGAGAATTAGATCTCCAGAAACATACCAGTCCAGCTCAATAATCAGGTTGCTATTCAGATTTCAACAAGAACTCTTACATCTCTCACTGATCTCTGCCAGACAGAGGGCAGCAGACCTCTGGAGGTCATCATTGCGGGAGTAGGTCAGGATGTTAATGGCTCGTAGCCTCTCCTCCGATAACGTTGGCTTCTCCTCGTATTCTGCAAGTGGGAATAATGCAGAACAGTTACTCTAAGGCTGAGTCCCAGAGCTACAGTACATGTAGGTCTACAGTAGATCTTTGGCCATAGGAAATGCACAGGGATGCACTGACAAGAGACACAGCCTTAGCTATGCCAGCTGGTTTTGGACACATTCATTGAGGCAAAGACTAGGGGCATCAAGGCAATTGCTTCCAATGCCTCTTTGAAGTTCCTGCCTTGTGTACATACATGTACATCATGTATACAAACTTTACTATTGTACAAGTAGCATCCTATAAAGGTCAATTGGTATGAATGAAAACATTCTGTTCTTTTCAACTCTACATTTCATTTATCCTGCAGGCAAAAGTTCAACACAGAAAATTGTTAGCATGTAAATACTATACCTCCATACATGTAACAATCACATGATCAGCACTCTCACCACTGGACATCAGATCATGACACACATCTAGACCAGTCCCCGCTTCACAGTCCCAACCAATATATGTACATGTACAATGTGTGGTGATTGCTAACCAGACTATTCCCTGGTACCTCTGCTATTTTCACAATAGCAGTAAATATGATAATAGTTATCTCTAGAGGGGACAGTGAACTGGCAAAATATGGTCCTGTTGGAAAGCTACTGGTACAGCTCTTTGTTGATGGCTGAAGTTTGGTTGAAGTTCATTTCTTCATGTAACTTCCTTACTAAAAGTACCTGTTGAGCTTGAAGGCACATGCAGATATTCCTCCCAAAATGCTTTGTAGAATGCCAAGAGATTGCTCTTGAGCAGCACATGCAATTTAATACATAAACTGATACAGCCAGGAATCAAGTTTGTGCGCACCGCAAAACATTCCGTACAGCAGTGGACCGTGATTATCATCATTTTGATTAAACTGGAGACCTCCAGGTGAGGGAAATATTACAAACAATTAAAGACAGAGCTAGATGTACATGTACGACGAAACAGTAATTGACTGCCGCCCTGTGACGTAGGGCACGATGTTTAATAACCAAGGAACTCATTCCACTCATTTATCCTGACTCATTCATCCTTATCCTTTCATTTCTTAAATCAATTATTCTTTACTTTAGCTTGTACTGCACTGTCGTCATATTTATGGAAACAGCGCATTATAAATGTTCAATTATTATTATTATTGGCACCCAAGGTGAAATCAAGGGTTGTATGCACCCCTGAGGGTGTTAAAACGTCTTGTCATACCTGTGTCTTGGATACTGTCAGTTTATTGGCCCAGAACTATCACATGACAGGGCGATATATCTGCATATCACACTCACAGTGAGATATCTCTTTCTGTCGAGACAGAAGAGCTTCGGGAAGTTCAAGGGTGAACATTTCCACTCCTTTAGTCAGTTTTGCATGGTACCATGATACATTTTGTGCATAGGCTACCAGGGAAGTTGATCAATGATTGCGCTCGTATAACAGACTCGTTCCCGTCTTCAAGCAAATGTGATGCACAGTAAAGATTTTATAGGGGCCAAACACGCAACCTTTGAAATAAAGCAATTTTTGCAGTTGTGCATTTTGCTTTTAGCATTAAAATAGCGCAATGCATTGAGTTGGAACAGCGCATTGCGAGGGGTTTAATATAAACCATGCGATACAGTTATATATCACACTGTTTGTTGCCATGGACCGATATATCACATTGAGAATTCAAATTTTCCTGAAGATAAAATGGGATACCACACTAGTGTTGCCATTAGACTGACCAACCATCATCAAGGATTTGAGTTTGCTCAGCAATAACAACCAATGGCAATCCATGTGCTCGACTCTTACCTACCTCGGTTTAAGTAGTTCAGCAGTTCATTCACAGCGGCTCGCTCCTCATCCAAAAGAAGTGGTTCGTACAGGTCGTCGTCAAGTGTACGAGGGGCATAGCAACTGCAGCACATGCAACAATATGACAGGCAGTAGTCCAATACTGTCTCCATGATGCCAGGTCAAAGGTCACAGTTCAAAGTATCATATCAGTTTGTACATTGATTATGACTCAATATGAACAACTCAAAGTGTGAGAGAAATCAGCCAACGGGATGCTTCAATGGCTCCACACCAGAGGTCAAAGTTCACTGAAGGGGTGGACCCTTACATGGACATGTACCACCGACTGCAGCCACTCAATGATCAGGTTTCTTCAGTCCAGCAGACACTTGAGACATTTACCCAACTGCTTTTGATGAGACTCAACTTGATCACTGTACCTACAGGTTTGAAGAAACAATGATATGTGAGCATGATTAGGTGCAGAAAAGTATTTACCCGTAGTTACATGTACATGTATCTTTACCCTGGGGAAACTTTTAAGTGGAGTGCTGGTTTCCAGAGGGGCCCAGCAAGTGTAGAACATTTCATTACGATCAAAACAAACAGAATGATATTCAGAACAAAGAAACAAACTAACTAACAAACAAGTACTGTAGAAAATGGTAAAATGTAGGAATAAAAACATAGTCATACATGTAAATGTATATACCTCAGACAGTCTCCCTATTCAACAGTGTGCAACTTGACCGTGTATTAACATTTACTCATAAATACATGTACCTGGGACAGTTTTTTTCTATTCCTATTGGTTGAAACATGTACAGTTCATGTGCATGTATGTGACTATGTGTTAACATTTGATAATGCCCATTGAGAAGTGACAATGCCCACTGCGTAAATCACTTGCTGGCACCTGGAATCAAGACAGTTTAATCAATTCTGATTGGTCAAGTCTGTGTGCATGCCACACGCCACGCCACGCATATCATATGTTGACTTCTTTTGACTCTGAGTAAAAAGGTATTTATGAATGGGAATAAAGATGTGCTTGGCCAGTCGTTAACTAACATTTAAGACCTTGCTCAGGACAACGAACACTGATCATGCTCCAGCTACAGGCAAAAGCTGCAGGCAAGAAGCATGAGACAGGTGCATTCTCCTGAGCCAGTCTTAAACGCACATTGTACATGTAGACTGGCCAAGCACAGGTGTATTCCATTACTAATACATGTATACATGTACTCGTGACAGGTACTACTGAAAATTACCAACTATAGCACCCATAAATGCATGTACATGTACATGTACCGGTACGTTTAAAAAACGGTTTTTGTACATGCTTTTAAAGTTGGCTTAAGTAGCAGGCAAAGGACCTTGAAAAGATGCAGGAAAGGCCTTGTTAAGTTGTAGGTTTACAGTTCCTTAAGACCATTACACAAGACTGCTACAAGATCGACACAAGTCCTTCAGTCACATGCTATTCAATGAACTGCAACAAAAGCATCTCTTTGCTATCAATTTCTCATCCTGTTACTTGTGGCTGGTTGCGTGGCTGGTCTTGGGGCTGATCACGTGTCTGGTCTTTTGACTGGTCTTGTGACTGGTCTTGTGTCTGGTCTTGTATCTATTCTTATGACTGGTCTTGTTTCTGGTCTTTCTTCTCGTCTTATGTCTGGTCTTGTGTCTGGTATTGTGACTGATCTTGTGACTGATCTTGTGACTGGTCTTGTGTCTGGTATTGTGACTGATCTTGTGACTGGTCTTGTGTCTGGTCTTGTGACTGGTCTTGTGTCTGTTATTGTGACTTCTCTTGTGACTGGTCTTGTGACTGATCTTGTGACTGGTCTTGTGACTGATCTTGTGACTGGTCTTGAGTCTGGGCTTGTGTCTGGTATTGTGACTGATCTTGTGACTGGTCTTGTGTCTGGTATTGTGACTGATCTTGTGACTGGTCTTGTGTCTGGTCTTGTGACTGGTCTTGTGTCTGTTATTGTGACTTCTCTTGTGACTGATCTTGTGACTGGTCTTGTGACTGATCTTGTGACTGGTCTTGTGTCTGGTCTTGTGACTGGTCTTGTGTCTGGGCTTGTGTCTGTTATTGTGACTTCTCTTGTGACTGGTCTTGTGACTGATCTTGTGACTGGTCTTGTGACTGGTCTTGTGACTGGTCTTGTGACTGATCTTGTGACTGGTCTTGTGACTGATCTTGTGACTATTCTTGTGACTGCTCTTGTGGCTGGTCTTGTGACTGATCTTGTGACTGGTCTTGTGACTGATCTTGTGACTGGTCTTGAGTCTGGTCTTGTGACTGCTCTTGTGTCTGTTATTGTGACTTCTCTTGTGACTGGTATTGCGAATAATCTTGTGACTGGTTTTGTGTCTGGTCTGGTGTTTGGTCTTGTACCTCATTTGGTGTCTGGTCTTGTAATGGTCTTGATTGCAGCACTGGGGCACTGAATACTTATGTTCCACAAACCACAAATTTATATATTTACATGTACCTGACTACAAGGATGCCTTGAGAAGCATACAGCTCCTTGTGTTATGTGCAGTTGCACTGTTGTAGTGACAATTTCAAATTTCTGGACCATCGTAGTGTGTTGAAGTATAAGATACAAGTATGTTACACCTTTCTTCTGAGATACTCCCTCCCAAAGTTGATCAAATAATGTCTAAGGAAGATCTCCAGGGAAGGCCTACTAGCAGGTTTACTTGCGCAGCACTGTTCTGAAGTTTGTCAAGCTTGTTGAGGGACAGGTTGGAAAAGTTGCCCCAGGCAGCGTCAAAAATAGTCAAAATGTGGGAGAGAATCTGCCTTTTGTATACTGACTCTCTGGGAAACCACCCCCTTGCTCTGGGGAACCACACCTTACACCTTACCCCACACCTGAGTAAGTTTCCACCACGCATCACTGAGCCAGCCTAATCCCTTCTCCAGACTTCCCACCTTCATGCATCATGGGACTAATCCCTGTCTCCAGAATCCTCCACTAGACTACTTAAGCTCCACTCCCAGTCACTGAGTATCCGGCATTCTCCTGATGACAAGCAGAGCATACTGCTCGAAACGTCGAGTACCACTGGTTCTTTTCAGAACCGCAAATACTCACAAAAGAGATACGTCCATGGTGCTACCGCAAACCTACTTTCTATTACACGCCTTGCTTGTTGACTTTCTTCATAAGTTTGTAAATAAGCACATTTTAGGTTTGAGATGGATCCCACCAGACACTTAAAGTGAGTTACCATGTTCATTATCATTGGCAAAAATTGATCCCGACATGTAAACTGTCCTCACTTCGACTTAGTTTGGCTGTACAACATACATGTACATTTAGTTTTGCTGGTACTCAGAGTTTAAAAAAATGCACCTGAAACAACTTACATGTACATGTTTTATCATTGGCGCAAGTAAAAATGGCTCTATCACCATTATATAAAAACATAAACTTGGTGGCGAAGCAGTACATGTAGCTGGTTTGGTTTTCCACATGTGAATGCTACAATCTACATGGAAAGTCTCTCCCCTTGTGTGGGGAAGTTGGTTGTTTTATCCCAAACTTGTGGATGATCAACCAATCAATTACTGACTCGGAGAATTCATTTTCAGTTTTGTAAACAACATACATGTATTTGTAGGAGACGATCTGGCACATTTCTAAGCGAGCACTCATTGGATCAGATTCCCCAGGAGATTAAGGTATTTATGAACAACTTTATACACTGTACATGTAGCACGTTCCTGACTGTTTCTCGAGGCACATTCATATTGTGCGTTGTAATATAATCCATCTTTATTCCATAAAACGTACAAGTACAGGTAACAATAGAAATGAAGTATTAAGGAGAGGAATGAATAGTTGGTATACTAAAGATAAATGCTGTTACATCTGAGCGACTACAGTACACATCCTCAACAGGAAGGTTACATGTACAGTACATTCAAATTCGTCAAAGTACCTGGCACCAACCTACGCCACCTATTATATAATCGTGGTGCGTCTGCAGGTCTGCCCAACATGCACATCCCTGCGACCTTGAATTTAGTTTCTTTCTCATTTTTGCCTCTATTGCTAAGTACTAAGTGTTTGTTTTATAGTTCATCATATGGATACTTCAATCAATGTAACTCTTGCAGCCTAACACTGTCGTCAACTAGTGAGAAATTTCTGTTTTGAATTCGTTCAGTCAATCAGCGCCATATCGTCACCACGTTTGTATACAGCTATGCACACGTACTCTATGCCATTTTACTAAGGCTTGGGGTGATCAACGACATCGATGCAACTGGTACCCTGCAGTATGATTTAGGTGACCCCCAGTGCACGAACTACATGTATGTGCTGGAACCTACTGAATATGGCAGCCAACGCCCGTTACCCCAGGAACTGACTCCGTTATATTAAACAAGAACTTGTTGCCTTGAAAACAGGAGACAACAAGTTTAGACTTTTCAGCAATGTATGGCTTACCTTAAAATCACTTAACCTCTGTAAATCCAAGAAAACTAAATGTGGGTGCAGAGCTGGAAAGCGCTGCAAAAGACAGATTTGCGTTGCGTTGGGTCATTGCAGATCTGAAACCACCACCCAACATGGCAGCCTTGAGGCTGGCGTGAATCCAGCGAAGAGGCTGGCGTGAATCCAGCGAAGAGGCTGGCGTGAATCCAGCGAAGAGGCTGGCGTGAATCCAGCGAACTTAATCCTGGTAAGACCATCATCTACTCAACCTAAATACTGCCCGTCAAAATCCCAACACCACTCCCTCGATGATTTTAGTCAATGCTCGCTCACTAGTCCAACACATTGATGACATAGATATAGAGCATTTGACAGGAATTATTTTGGTATTCCTACCTACACTCTCCAGAGCAGACCTCAAAGAGATAGAAGGAATGGTGGAGTTGCATTGTATGTGAAAAATGATATCCAAACCCAGAGCTTGACTGATATCTCAGTTCCTGTTGAACTTGAGGTTTTATGAGCTTGGGTCCATCCCCGGCGTCTCCCACGCCCCTTGAATGGATAGATATTGTGTATTGTATATCATCCCCCTGCATCTCTTCAAGATTTACCGGTACTACTCATTAATCAAATCAACTGCACTGGACACCCTGCTTACCAAGTGCCCTGGAGCAGGCATAGTTGTTCTGGGCGATTTCAACAAATTGGACACCGACATATTATATTGTCTTTCCAGCCTCGTGCAAGTTGTCAACACCCCTACAAGGTGTCAAGCCACTCTTGACTAAATCCTCACAGATATCCAACTGCATTATCAAGAGCCTCAATTGTCATCACCATTGGGACACAGCGACCACAAAACTGTGATCTACAGACCTTTTATCCCAGAACACAAGAACAATGTAATTTATAAAAAGGTGGTTCGGCCTATTAGGGACTCTGACAAAAGAACCTTTGGCGAATGGATTTGTAACTATGACTGGTCAGACATCAAAAAACTATGTCACCTAAGTCCAAAGCGACTGCTTTTTATACTACATTAGCAGATGCTGTTGACCAGTATTTCCCAACCAAAACAACATCAGCACATAGTGATGACAAACCTTGGCTGTCTCCTAATCTCAAATCGTTCATTATTCAGTCAGCCAGCCTACCATCGTGGTGATTTCTCCTTATGGAGATTTTTACAAAACAAAGTCATCAGATTGATTAAACGTGCCAAAGAATGCTTTTACAAGCTGAACATCAGCCGGTTGAAGAAATCTAACCCACGACAATGGCACCAGCAAATTCAAAAATTAACTGGGAACAACGCCCGTAAGCAGCTGTCCATACCAGAGCTGTCTTTGTTTGAAGCTGCAAATGAGGTCAACTGTCGCTTTATCTCTGTAGCTAAAGACATACTTTAACTGGATTTAAGCCAGATATCTGCTTACCTCCTAGCACGTACATGTAGGCCTGTCCACTCCATTTCCCAGAAGATGTGAACAACGGGCTTATGAGACTGAATTTGAACAAGAGCGGCAGTCCAGACAGGTTTTCTCCACGCCTCATAAAGGAATTTGCTTATGAGCTTTACTTCCATTAGCTGAGATATTTAATTTCTCTCCTGAGGCCGGAGTTGTACCGGACATACATGTATAGAAAAGAGCCATTGTGATTCCTGTTCCAAAGACACAACCTCTAAACATTGATCAACTACGTCCAATTTCCCTCACATGTTTTTTGCAAAGGTGTTTGAGGATTTTGTTGTTAAGTGCATAATTACCAATATTAATAATTCGCTGGTTAATTATCAATTTGGGTCGTTGAAGGGATCCTCAACTACGCATTGCTTGGTTAAACTAATTGATGATGTAAGCAGGGAAATGGATAAACCTAAACAATCTGGTGTAGTTGTAGCTACCAATTCCTTGAAGGCATTTGAGAGAGTCAGTCACCAAATTGTTATCCAGAAGTTCATTGATCTAGGTGTACGGCGGGCGATCATACATGTACCTTGGATTTGTGATTTTTTGTCAAACCGTTTGCAAAGTGTTCGCCTTGTTAGTACTTTGTCTGATTGGCAAACTATTAATACAGGAGTGCCACAAGACACCAAGATTGGCCCAAATGCCTTCTTGGCTATGATGAATGACTCTAAACCAGCCACTGCTGAAATATTTCAGTATAAATATGTAGATGACCTGACTTTTTTTTTCCCTTTTGATGAGATGGACCGAACAACAGTTATGCAGAGTGAAATTGACAATCTGAAACAGTGGTCAGATAGTAATTTCATGCATTTAAATCCAACAGAGTGCAATTTCATGACTGTTTTCAGCGGCCTCCTGTCAAACCTCGGTTTTACATGTACATAGACAATTTGCTGATTAACCAAAATAATTGCTTTAAACTCCTTGGAGTTTGTGTTCAGGGGATTCTCAAATGGGATACCCAGATTGATTCAATGTGTAAATTGTTTAATCTAAACTTTACATTTTATGGCAGCTGGAGCGCTGCAGTATACCGGTGTGTGACCTCAGAATAGTGTATATCCAGTTTATTAGACCTGTTATTGAGTACGCCTCCCTTTGATTCTCTGGGCTAACCCAAAAGCAACTTGAATGTTTGGAGAAATTGCAGAAGAAGGCCTTCCGTTTTATACTGATCTATGATTATTGTTTGATTCGTTCATATCATAATATTTGTGACGAACTAAATATTCCCCCAAATATCACACAGACTCGATAGGTTGACCCTCAATCATTCCTTAGTACAAACAGTTTTCAAGACTGACTTCCTCCTACCAGGAACAATAATGTAGGAAATGCAAATCACTTAACTACAATAAAATGCAAAACAAACAGATATAAGAATAGTTGCATTCCAAGCCTAACCAAGTTACTGAACAAGCAGGATAAGCAGGTTAAATTAATGACTGATATGTTTTGTATTGTGTGATTTCCGTCGGATCATTTGTATTACCTTTTAATTAACCGGTATATATGTATACTGTAACACTTTGTGTATGTGTACATGTTTATGTGCATATATATATATGTATGTATATATATGTTTATATATCTTACAAACTCAACTTTCCTCCCCTCTTGCCTATATTCATGATATTAGACTTCTAAACGCTTGTAATTTGTTAGATATGATCTCTTACAAATTTATTATCATACCTTTTTTTAAAATAATTTTTGTGATGTATGTATGTGCAGTGCAATTCAACCTACTGGTTGCCATGCTGTACATATTTAACATGTTATTTTATCTTATGAAATAAACCAATAATAATAATGATAATTATATACCGGTACTGAAAACGGCATGACTACTCGTATCGTTATTTCAAGGTTTGTACTGCTACTCTGTGTTGTGTAACATTCAGAAATTAATTGCATGGCATAATTATATGCAGAATCAAATATTTCATACTGAACAGGTACATTTATTTACTTTTGACCTAGAGGAGTGTACTGATTAGTCAACATTGCCTGTTTTGTAATGTACATGTATTGAGATTACATGTACATGTAAATTCCCTTTTACAGGTAACATATTAATGAATCCTCTGATTTGCACGGTATGTACCACTGGATCTTTTAGCGGGTGCGAAAGTTTCCTAGAAAAAAAGGAAGATTTTCTGTGGTTACCCTTAGCCGGATTTTAAAAGTCTTCTTTATCATATAAATTGGCCTCAGTTTTTGTGGCCGACTTTAACTTGATGAAAAATAAATTCAGCAACATACTTTCTGCTGTTTGAAATGAAAAGATATACATGCAGTTACAAAGAGCAAGGTTATGAACAATATTATATACATGTAAAAAATAGATAAATGCAACGTCACTGTACATCTACATGTATGTGCAGGTAGCCCACCAATTACATGTAGCTACTAGTACACTGCCAAACCTGGTGAACTAGGGCGATGAAGCAATGCTCAGGAATGAGAAAAGATTGGTCACCAAGTGTGTGTATACATGTATGTAGGCTGATCTTGCCAAACCAGTGAAGCTAACATGGGAGTAAGAACGACTACACCGAGTCGATGGTTTTTATGATACGATTGGCTCGTCACATTGCTCCAATACAGCTTCTGAGTACCGCTAATAAATGAAATTCCAAGCTTTCATACAATCTCACTGCAGAAAGCACTGTACAATGTATATGTATTACGCTGCATGCATACATGTATGTACATATATCAGTAACAGTGCGAGGACACATTCGTCTGCTAAAATGTCTAGCATTCGATACATCTACCGATGCATGCAGGTGTAAGTCCTAACTCAGCAAGTTACCAATACATGTATGTTAAATACACGTACATGTACATGGATACATGTACATGTATGTTTACCACAGTTGCACTGAATGGATTTCAACTGAAGTTTGCAGATATATGTACGTGTAAAATACAGCTATGTAACGATTTGTCTTCAACTCTGATAGAGACAACAAAGCATCTGGGCAAATTATTTGTAATGTCAGACAACCCTCCTTTAGTTGTATTTAGTTACAAACAGTCACAAATTCACTTTAGTTCTACACTTTACACACAGGCCAGTCACCAACAGTCAGATCATAATAGACCGACAACATAATGACGTAATGCAGTGTTTACCACTGTGCATTGTGGGTGAAAGGTGGGGATGTTGCAGGAACGTGTGCGTACACGTTATGTGTATTAACGTACATATTGCATGTGTATCGACCTGACATGAAAAAAATATTTTAAAAATCCTGATTGTCCGAAATGGTCCCTGTGAACTGCTGTGTTCCATTGTGTTTATCAAGCACTCAACGAATGCCAGAGCTGCGTTTTTTAAAACTTCCAAGGGACCCCAAAAGGTGACAGATTTGGATAAGTTCCCTCAGAAATAAGCCCATCAAAGCGAAGTCCAAGTGGACCGACCTCTGTATGCAGTCTACATTTTGTAGGTGGAGACAAAACTTACGATGTACCGGATCCAACGATTTTCCCGTGGACAAGTGAGTGGGAGCGGGTTGTTTCCCGGCTGCAAAATGAACGAAGAAGCTACTGCAAACCTAGAACCTTATTTCTCACAGAACTTATGCCAATTTAGTTCTGTGAGAACTAAATATACATGTACATATATGGCCATATGACCAGTCTAATTCAATCAACAGACAAACGCAGGCAAAGTTGTAGACAGAACTGGCTTATCAATTATTAAATGTCAAGGCACAGTTACACGTGTTAACTTACATGTACATGTACATGTATATCAACAGTGCAGCCAGTCAATTTTGGTAGGATTTTTGCCGAACGCACATTTGCACTGAAGGCTTAAAGGTACCTGTACATGTACGGTCCATCATTTGCAGTTATCCAAAAAATATTTTATGAAATTGTTGTTGAAATGCATTTTTGGTTGAAGGATTATTATGGGACTTAACTCCCAGTGAAACTATTCTTCTGGTGAACTACTATTTTGAAGAAAGCCATGAAAGAAAGCCATCTCCAATAATGTGTCTTAAGACACATTTTAGGAAATAAACTGTGTCGTTCCTTTTTAATTAGGCTCATACAATCACTGGGACTTCAGTTCAGACACATGTGTGCATGCAAGTTGCAACTATTCTGATTTGTCAGTTCAGTGCGTGACATCGTGTAATGTGTCATAGACGCTGACCTTGGGGACTCTGATTTGTCAGTTCAGTGCGTGACATCGTGTAATGTGTCTTAGACGCTGAACTTGGGGACTCTGATTTGTCAGTTCAGTGTGTGACATCGTGTAATGTGTCATAGATGCTGAACTTGGGGACTCTGATTTGTCAGTTCAGTGCGTGACATCGTGTAATGTGTCATACATGTAGACGCTGACCTTGGGGACTCTGATTTGTCAGTTCAGTGCGTGACATCGTGTAATGTGTCATAGATGCTGAACTTGGGGACTCTGATTTGTCAGTTCAGTGCGTGACATCGTGTAATGTGTCATAGATGCTGAACTTGGGGACTCTGATTTGTCAGTTCAGTGCGTGACATCGTGTAATGTGTCATAGATGCTGAACTTGGGGACTCTGATTTGTCAGTTCAGTGCGTGACATCGTGTAATGTGTCATAGATGCTGAACTTGGGGACTCTGATTTGTCAGTTCAGTGCGTGACATCGTGTAATGTGTCATAGACGCTGACCTTGGGAACTCTGATTTGTCAGTTCAGTGCGTGACATCGTGTAATGTGTCATAGATGCTGAACTTGGGGACTCTGATTTGTCAGTTCAGTGCGTGACATCGTGTAATGTGTCATAGATGCTGAACTTAGGACTCAATTCAAAACATGCCTTAACAATTTTTGATTTGAAATCTTGATCATGGAATACTGTTACTGAAGTGAATGCATTTACTGAGCTGAAACTTCATCAGGTTATCTATTGGGCACACATCGTTAGATTTTGAAATAATGAAATTTGAGCACAAATAATAAATGACGGATTCTATTTGTGGTTTTCAGACAAGGTAAAAGAATTTAACCTATGGTACATGTAATGCTGATATCTGGGGCACTCTATCATTTTTCCAGCTAAGGTAATAGTTGTTGCTGATTTTAGCCACCTACCTTGCAGATACTGAGAGAGTAGTGAAGCATTCAAACATTCCAGTTTCATAAAATACCAGTATATCCATAAGATGACCAGAGTGAACAACGTTGAATGCTTTCTTTAGATCAAAAAAATCATGCAAATAAAATACCCAGAGCTCATGATTTCAAGTAAATAATCAGTCATGGTCAGAAGACAAGTAGAACTCCAGCCATATGAAGATGAGTCTTTGTGCCAGCCGACCTCAAGCGCCTAGGCATTGCCAGGGCTGAAGGCACTGACCTGACTTCAGACCAACTCAGGTGAAGAGATGATGGTGATGACAGAACTAGAGCGGGAATTCCTACATGTAAAAAGTGTAGTCTGATTGCTGCATGTACCCTCAGATGCATTCCACCAAAAACTGACTGCTTCCATGACAGGCTGCATGTCAAGTACTATTTTTTGATTGCTACATGTACCCTCAGATGCATTCCACCAAAAACTGACTGCTTCCATGACAGGCTGCATGTCAAGTACTATTTTTTGATTGCTGCATGTACCCTCAGATGCATTCCACCAAAAACCGACTGCTTCCATGACAGGCTGCATGTCAAGTACTATTTTTTGATTGCTGCATGTACCCTCAGATGCATTCCACCAAAAACTGACTGCTTCCATGACAGGCTGCATGTCAAGTACTATTTTTTGATTGCTGCATGTACCCTCAGATGCATTCCACCAAAAACTGACTGCTTCCATGACAGGCTGCATGTCAAGTACTATTTTTTGATTGCTACATGTACCCTCAGTATTGTATGCATTCCACCAAGAACTTACTGCTTCCATGACAGGCTGCATGTCAAGTACTATTTTTTGATTGCTGCATGTACCCTCAGATGCATTCCACCAAAAACTGACTGCTTCCATGACAGGCGGAATGTCAAGTACTATTTTTTGATTGCTGCATGTACCCTCAGATGCATTCCACCCAAAACTGACTGCTTCCATGACAGGCTGCAAGTCAAGTACTATTTTTTGATTGCTGCATGTACCCTCAGATGCATTCCACCAAAAACCGACTGCTTCCATGACAGGCTGCATGTCAAGTATTATTTTTTGATTGCTGCATGTACCCTCAGATGCATTCCACCAAAAACCGACTGCTTCCATCACAGGCTGCATGTCAAGTACTATTTTTTGATTGCTGCATGTACCCTCAGATGCATTCCACCAAAAACTTACTGCTTCCATGACAGGCTGTATGTCAAGTACTATTTTTTGATTGCTACAAGTACCCTCAGATGCATTCCACCAAAAACTGACTGCTTCCATGACAGGCTGCATGTCAAGTACTATTTTTTGATTGCTGCATGTACCCTCAGTATTGTATGCATTCCACCAAGAACTTACTGCTTCCATGACAGGCTGCATGTCAAGTACTATTTTTTGATTGCTGCATGTACCCTCAGATGCATTCCACCAAAAACTGACTGCTTCCATGACAGGCTGCATGTCAAGTACTATTTTTTGATTGCTGCATGTACCCTCAGATGCATTCCACCAAAAACTGACTGCTTCCATGACAGGCTGCATGTCAAGTACTATTTTTTGATTGCTACATGCACCCTCAGATGCATTCCACCAAAAACTGACTGCTTCCATGACAGGCTGCATGTCAAGTACTATTTTTTGATTGCTACATGTACCCTCAGTATTGTATGCATTCCACCAAAAACTTACTGCTTCCATGACAGGCTGCATGTCAAGTACTATTTTTTGATTGCTACATGTACCCTCAGATGCATTCCACCAAAAACTTACTGCTTCCATGACAGGCTGCATGTCAAGTACTATTTTTTGATTGGTACATGTACCCTCAGTATTGTATGCATTCCACCAAAAACGTACTGCTTCCATGACAGGCTGCATGTCAAGTACTATTTCGCCAGCTGTAGTGTACCAAAGTATTTCACAGAACACAGCATGACACACAATTTTATTAAATGAAAATTGTGTAATTTCAAAATTGTGTAATGCTAAAATTGCATAATTGTCCAGGACTACAGATGACAGTGCATAATTTACCAATATAAACAAGGTGAAATGACCACTGACACTTGCAAAACAAATTAAACTTCCATATGTTGCTGACTACACTGCTGATTAGTACTAGACATCTGATTAGAGGACAATCAATTTACATGTATAGTGGCCATGTTTCCAGCCCAAATATAAGTACATGTATTTCACATCTGAGAAAATTTTCCCCAAAGGAATCAATGTGAATAGGATAAATATGAGATTCTGCACACTACCAGCATTTTATTCTGCCCAGCAGAGAAACAATTTTCTTTTGTTTTTCACTTGCAAAAAGTGCACTTGCTTTACATGCACATGGGGAAAAATAAGACCAGTATATACATGTATGTACCGGTACATGTATATTCTCACAGTTAAAAGTCAAAAGTTGACAGTTACCAAATACGTATTTCAAAACGTGAATAAATCTCACAAAATGAGCTTGCATTAGAAGGAGCACACTACATGTATTTGTGGTTATAGTTTGTTACATATCCTGTTGAAACTAGAAACGAAATGTATGGGGATAAAAAAATTGATGGATACTACCACTGAACCTACAGTAAGCAAGATTCTTTGAAAGAGGCTGCATACCACTGAACCTACAGTAAGCAAGATTCTTTGAAAGAGGCTGCATACCACTGAACCTACAGTAAGCAAGATTCTTTGAAAGAGGTTTGTGATGCATCAATGAATCATGAGTGGATCTTATCAGGTTGGGTCAACTCAATGTACATGTAAACCAGTACCTTTATGCATGTACCACTATAGTACAGTACATGTACAGGTACTTGTAAGCACAGTAAGGTACATGTACAATACATGTACAGGTACTTGTAAGCACAGTAAGGTACATGTACAATACATGTACAGGTACTTGTAAGCACAGTAAGGTACATGTACAATACATGTACAGGTACTTGTAAGCACAGTAAGGTACATGTACAGGTACTTGTAAGCACAGTAAGGTACATGTACAATACATGTACAGGTACATGTACTTGTAAGCACAGTAAGGTACATGTACAATACATGTACAGGTACTTGTAAGCACAGTAAGGTACATGTACAATACATGTACAGGTACCTGTGAGTACAGTAAGGTTCATGTACAATACATGTACAGGTACTTGTTAGCACAGTAAGGTATATGTACACTATATGTACAGGTACTTTGAAGCACAGTAAGGTACATGTGCAATAC
Organism: Acanthaster planci; assembly: GCF_054643075.1. Lineage (NCBI taxonomy): Eukaryota > Metazoa > Echinodermata > Asteroidea > Valvatida > Acanthasteridae > Acanthaster > Acanthaster planci. The sequence goes on from NC_141778.1 coordinate 1,369,874, forward strand.
ACGTACAGGTACTTGTAAGCACAGTAAGGTATATGTACAATACATGTACAGGTACTTGTAAGCACAGTAAGGTACATGTACAGGTACATGTACCTGTACTCTCTGCAATTAACCGTCTGACAGATTTCAAATGGACCATCAAGTGCAGCCAACTGTGACTGTCTGCTTGCTAGTGCTCTGATACTTTCTGGTAATAATGTATACGCCTACATGATGGGTTTGAATTCTGTTTACAAAGTTACCAGGTTACCATACCGGATGAATTGCTCACACAATTTTGGGACAGAAACTGATTTTTCAAGACTGCCACTGTCTACATGCACCTGTGCTTCTTAGGACCAGCTTTGTAGAATTCATATGTACCAGTCTCTTTTCTGTCATAATGGATAAATATATTCTACATGAATGCTGTCCGTGTTAATATACCTGAACGTGCACACTGGGTGTTGCTAAAAAGGTTCCTTTTGTGCCAACTTTCTTTGGGGGGTACAAGTGGGTTGCCGGTGTAATTCAGTTTGTGTACAACACTGGCTACAAAAATACTGGACCACTGAGCTTGTATGGCATAGGCTGCACAAGATACATGTACACATCAAATTCAGTGGACATGGTCCTGCAGTCCAGTGGAAACTATGTACTCTGCAGAATGCTTGGCGTGCAGATAGCTTTTACAGAACACGGTGAATTACTGCTGCATGTACATGTACAATGTACAGGACATGTACATGTGGGACATGCACATGTACCGGTACATGGGCAAGCTTGATCATTTTAATGTCATGACACTGTAATGCTGAACATTGCATAGTACACTGCAAGTTTTAACTTGGTGTCAGGATGTGCATTTCTGGACTGATCTACTTACCTTATGCCCAGTTTAAAACTTTTACCATAAAGTACAGAGTGAGTTCAAAAATGTATGAGGAGATCTACAATTTTGGTCATAAATGTTCATGTGACAGGGGTTACAAGTATTGAAATGCAAATCGACAAGAAAAACTGTACGTGTCCTGCCATTCAAATCTCTCAAAATGAAATGAAGTAATCCCACAATGGTACTTGCATGACAGGCTCACATTGTGGGGACCAATTCCAGACCAGACATTCTCCGCATGCACAATGTACAATACACTTGTGAAAAGCCACTAGGAACGTTTTCGCTGAGTGAAGTAGTCTTTTTCATCAGGTTGGTCAGATGATCTTTGGCAGGAAGGATTTTTGCACCTAGCATTACAAGAGGATTTACAGAATAGAAACAGTTGGCTCTTTCTGTTTACAAACAGGATGCTGGCATTTAACAAAGGAAAATGAATTAAGAAAATACAGTTACAGGTACATACATTAACCCCAACCCCCTAGGGTGTATGCAAAATCATATTGAAATCGGAGGATTTGGGACTGTTAGGGTTATTTGTCCATCTTTTGAAGAGTGTATAAATCAAACTAATTGTTACATGGACAAGGTAAATGCATGTTTTCTCTTCATTTAAAATACATGTACCATACACAAATTTGAATTTGTCTTGAAGAATCATCTCCTACAAAGCTATGTCTTATTGCTATTTTAAACGGGGCAAGATGAAACCCCTTCATGTTGGTTTTCATCACTTGAAAAAAGAGATTGTCTTCTGATTAACTTACATGCATGGTAACTACCGGTACAAGAAAGGTACATGCATTTAATTTACTATTAACATCATTTTCACTGATTCAGCAATCTAAATATGCAGAATTTGATCTCATGTCAGTTCCCAAGTTTGCTTAAGCACCACATCCCAATCTGAAAAACAAACTCAAAAAGGACCAGATCAAATAAATCTTCCACCTTAGTGGAGAAAACCTTTTGGGGAGTGATTGACAGCTCTGTTGTTCCAGAAGACCTAAGGTACAGTGTATCTCTTTGAGAATCAAACTTGGATTCAGCCTCAGGGGTTTCAAGTCACAAGTCTTTGAATGTTCATTGTTGGCTACATGTACATGTAGCTGTGATGAATCTTATCTCTGTTAACTATTATGATTTGATTCCATGCATTTATACTGGACATGTACTGTACATGTATATTTCATCAACAATGTGCATATGTAATCACCAAGGTATATACAGTAGTAGCCTTTGTAAAGTGTTGGCTAAGCATTTAAAAGATCAGTTGCAGTTTCAATTAATGTTTATCAAAGTAAACATGAGTTCCTGTCCTTAATGAACATGACAACTCAGTTGAGCTCATCTGACCTCACTGCAATGTACACTGTACATGTACATGTAAATAAAACACTACCTTACATGTACATGTACCTCTAAAAGGTGACATCTGACACTTCTATACATGTACCTCAATTCACTCTCTACACACAGCTCCAACTTTTTCATTAAAGTGCTGCCAAAAAGGGACCAGGCATTTCTCCAGTTGCCACACTCCCCCAAATCATTTCAATCCCTCCCCCCAAAATCTACTAGTATGGTGATTTCCAGCGAAAAAGTGAGTTAGGATAACAACTTGGCAAGGGTTCAAGAACTGTTACAAAACTGTCGATGTCTGGGGCCACTTGAAGGAGAATTTCATAACATGTTAAAATGTAAAAGCCATATGGTGAACACTACTCTTTGAACCAAAACAATTCACTGAGTCAGTGTATTCAATTAGTACATTATCGTATGTGTACATAAATTATGTTAAAAACAAGTACGTTGCCTCTGATTGTGCCTGGATATGTGATTGATACAGTAAGAAGCATTTCTTTAGGGAGAATATCACCTCAGTGGAATATTCATCGATCAATGTCTTTGAAGGAATTTATAAATCACAAAATACTTGTATCAAACTGTCTTGTGTTGGGTGTTTGAGGGAACACATCTTAAACAGCTTCAATTTGTCACGCTAAGAGACACACCAAAGATATGTATGTCAACAAAAACAATATATCCACATAAAATGGATATATGTTTTAAGTCTGTCAATAAGTATTTTTCAATCAATATTACCTTTCGCTTAGGGAAATGCAATCAACACTAGCAAGTTGTACAATGTATTACACATACACATACATGTAATTTACGAACCTTGTACCAAGTAAACACACATGGTACAGTATACATGCACTTTATCAGACTCAAACCAACTGGTTGCATAAGCAATTTTCTGTATCAAATAGTAATTAAACTCTAATCTCACACGTAATTCAACAATTTTGAAGTCCATTTCATCAACCAGCAGATATACTTTATGATCTACTCAAAGATGAATCTGGTAACCATAGTAACACTATTACTGATCATTTCAGTGGCCCCCACCAATGGCAGTATGATGTACATGTTGGTATAGTGATAAATGAACAAAGGCACTATTCCACGACAATTGCTAAAAAAGCCAAACACAGTGTTTTCTGCCTTGAAACATGTTAAAGTATAGGTACATGTATCCATCAGAAATGTCCAGTGAAACCTGGCTGGATTCTCCCAACTTTCTACATACCCCTATGTCCATGTACAAACTTGTTTACAAGCAAGTGATAAAAGCACTGCTGTTTATTATAACAGTAAACTTACACCTCCACAAAATACATGTACCTGTAGTTGCAGACGGGAGATTGGGGCTCAGGATTTGGACAGATGTTCAAACAGCTAAATGTGCACAGTCAGGTCAATATTGTTCATGTACTGTACAAGCCTGCCTGAAAAAATGTTTAGAACTTACATCTTTCGATAATAACAGGTAGTCAAGAGGAAACACAATGCACACAAATGTACACATGGTACCTTATCTTCAGCACACGCCATCACACATGTATGTACATGTATATGTTGCGTACATGTACTGCACAATGTACAGGTACATGTACCCGTACCGTAATGTACACCTGTATGGTTCACTCAGTGTACATGTTAACTTTCTGGCACATCACTAAGGCTGTGTATATTTCACATGTAACATGTATCATGGAGGAAGGAAAACACATGTATGAGTATTCCATTGTAGGTACATGTAAGTACTGTACCACACTCATGGGCTATGACAACTTGCAAAACAAGTGGAAACCCAATGAAATGTATTTATGCATGTGTACACATTAAATGTACATGTACAAATGTACACAAATCTATACAATAGAACTTAGAAGTCAACATGTCATGCATGGATTGTTTTCCGACTACACGTACATGTAATTTAAAAAAAGGACAAAAGCATATAGGCCATGAACACGTTCCTTTCAAAAACCTTGCATCGAATGCCTGCAAATATTTCCAATCAATTTTTCTTGTCTGTGTGTGATCCAAATGTAAATATCCACGGCGAACAGATTCGCTAATGAGTACATGCGCATACACAAACCTGTCTTAACGACTAAATTGATTGGCGTTGATTTGGTTTTGAGTTCTATTTCTCTGTGTATTTTGTTTGTTCTTTTTGAGACCTGAGTTGGTTTGTTTTGTTTTTGTCTAGCCTCGTTCTTTTCTTTCAGCCCTTGTCTCCCCTTTTTATACTTCACATTTTAATTTTTTTAATTTCTGGTTTGGATGGATGAAATGTGTATTGAATTGTTTTATCATTCATTTTTTTGTCTAATGCTTCATTTTCGTTTCAAATTAAACTTTGTTGATCTTTTCAGTACTAGATGTTTTACACACACAAGGTACTGTTTGTTTCTGTTTGGTTTAAACTCTGTGTCTGTTTCTTGGATATTGATACTTCTTTCTTATTCCTAATTTTATTTTTGATTCCCGAGAATTTCTATGTAATTGTAAATGTAACATTTCCTACATTTATTCTGTAAATTCTGCCTGGTCTCATCATGTTCAACTTACTTGGTATGCAAGTCAATGGGATATGGCTCCACGGGTAAGGTACAGTACATATACATGTGGCAGCTTACACACATTTCATACTGGTAAATGTACATCTACGTGTAATTTCAAGCTATAGCCAACAATTTGGACAGCTTCACTTCAACTTTGTGCGATGCACAAAGCAGTAGCACGTGCAGTGCTTTGTATGAAATTCTTCTTTGGTACATAATGCATACATTGTACATGCGTGTACTGGGACCACGCCAATGTACACACTACCATTATGGTCCATTTGAAATGGTTGGTCCCAACACTAGCCAGCTAGCAAGGTATACACTGGTTAGTGTTGCCACTACTAGAGTGAAGCTTGTCTGGACCTTCCTTGCCATCCAGTCCATAATGGAGGGGCAGAAATCAGAGCCTTGATCATGCTGTTGTACGTACCAGTAGCTGACTCTAGACGGAGATCTGATCACAACACGACCAAACTCTGAATAATCTAGATGTACTCGTAATGCGTGAAAGTTTGGAAGCAACAGAATACTCCAAATCGTGCAGTTCTAAGTAAACCTCCTTCATGTACCCCTACTGTACATGTAGGGTACCATGTGTGCACATCCCTAGGATCATTGTATGCGGTATAAACATTCACATCCATGTAGATAACATCATGGATAGGCATGATGACAATCTGAGCTAACTGGCTGTGATGCCTACAGTGTACACTGGTTGCAGGCCATGTAAAAGCCCCAACCATGGAGCCTACATGTACAGTATGTATTTCTTGCTGTACCAGCAACTTCTATGGTAGTCCCAGTCAGCTAAAACAGGCTAAAAGTCCAGTTGGAGGATCAGAAATCCAATGTGGTGTGAACTGTCTCAGCTTGTCCTACACAAATGTACATGTACATGTAATTACAAATGTACATGTGTATTCAGGCCACATTCGTGTACGTTGTCCAGGCACCTGAGCAGATACAAATGCATGTACATGTACAGTACATGTATTGTGATGACTGTGCTTCGGCAATATTACAGATACCTGTATTGGTTACCTTACCGTGTATCAACTGACCCACACGACAGGTACACATGTACCTGTAGGTGAAATGTCCAGTCCTGTCCAGCAGACCCAATGAAGTTTAATGTTCATCTCCTCAGCTCACAGGCTTACATGTAAATCCCAGCTACAAAAGCAAACTGTAACTTCAGCCCGGCCTACCTGCACAATTCTGCATCTTCTTCATCTAACAACAAAGAATCAATGCTTACTGCACGTATGCACATGTACACTGTACATGTACCTTACAGAATCTGCACACTGGGGCTCAGCTGCACAGTGTGTGTTTATTGCCAGACTAGATGCAGCTGCTGTCTTTGTTTCTGGGCCTATTGTTTGGATGTATACATGTACATGCAGACTTCAATAAACCCTGGCAAACTGTGAAATGCACAGTGTGGGGACAGAGCCATGACGGTTCTGCATGTGTAAACTTAAGGCTACAGGGCTCATTGATGTGGATGTAACAGCAACACTCCTGGAAAATAAACTAAAGGTCTATATTCATTAATTTCACTTATGACAATGTACCGGTACAGTGTACCAGTAATCCTTGTTACATGTACAACATTTGGATAAAACTTATACGATGTACACGTACATACACTATTTGTATATACTGGCTACATAATTACATGTACAAGTGCAATATTGCCAATCTTGTACATATTTACTGTACCCTCCAGAGTTATTCTATTTATGAATTTTCTTTACAGGCAATTACATGCAACTTGTAAGCCAACTCATGATGGAATACAATACCAAACATGTGCACTTGTAGCATGTACATGTATGTATGCACAGTTTGTATACAAACTACAGCACGTACCAATGCCAGTAACAGTACTGTGCATGTACATGTACCTGTACAGGTGCACCTGTACATTTTGTGCGTAACTTTGTACCAGATTCTAAAACGGTATTGCTGACTGTAATGCTTTCTGTTGTGTACGCATCAAGCTGATTGGATTGCTCATGCAGGTACCATGTACATGTAAGGATACCAAACACAGATTGCATTGTTTCTCCCCGACATAACCCATGCTTAAGTGGGAATCACATACATGTACGGTAAGTTATGGTAGCCATAGCAACAACCCTGCAGGAAAAATGATATCCCTTCCAGAGGCACTGCGAGGCTTATTAAAATTGGAATCTAACAATTGGAATTACAATGTCAAATGGTGGTGGGGGGTTATGAGGCTTCTTGCTCCATTGTATTTCTTAAATTCACCCTCATTTCCCTTCATGCTATTGTACTTGTCACTGGTACCCGGTACCGGTACTTTGTCGGCAAGTCAGTCACAAATCACCACAAGTCAGTCACAAGTCACCACAGGTCAGTCACAAGTCACCACAACTCAGTCACAAATCACCACAAGTCAGTCGCAAATCACCACAAGAGAGTCACAAGTCAGTCACAAGTCACCACAAGTCAGACATGCAAGCTTTAACAACTTACCTGTACACATAGGCATTCCTTTTATCATTGTTTCCATGCACATGTATGTTCATATAAACATGTACATGTATGTTCATATAAACATGTACATGTATGTTCATATAAACATGTACATGTATGTTCATATAAACATGTACATGTATACATGTTCATATAAACATGTACATGTATACATGTTCATATAAACATGTAGTTCTTACCTGTACAGTGAAACCACAAACTCACTTGCTACTGACTTGATTTGAACTTTGCTGTTCATGTACAAGCTTTCAGCTCTCATTGTATAATGGCTGGGCATTCTTGCATACCTCTATGACCAACAGGCATGTATCTGGCACAGGTAACCAGTCCATCCACAAACTGTGTTTGTGTACTTTATAGATGTTTGCCAGTTGCTCCATGGCTATGCCAGACAACTGATGCCAAATTACTCATTAATTTGCTTGGTACAAATATGAAATACTGAAGCAGATACAGAAATTTGAAAAAAAAATTGGAACACAACAACTATCCATCCATCATGATCAATTTAGTATTCAAAATATCGACCGCACTAGTTCACAAAAAAAACATAAACAAGGTCCCTGGCTTTATTTGCTTTTCTTTGATTCGTGGTTTATTGAAAGATACCATAGTATTACCTTGACCATTCACAATGATGACAATGTCTAAACAGCAAGTCTAGTTATTCAAAGTCATTTATTAGCCTAAGAAGGCCCTATACATCATCATTCTTGAAGCTGACATTTTAGACAGACAATTTTAGAAATAACAACAATATTTGTACATGATTAGAACATTACCTGTTCATTCATCAAGTTGAAAATCAGTATTTGTATAAGTATGCATAAAACAACTACATGTACGTACATGTACAGGTGTTTGCATCGACTTGGTACAAGTAAAATGCAGTACATATGGTACGTCATGTAGTCACTAGTCAGTCAAAGGAGTTCCATTACTCACATTTGCTCAGCCTACACATACATATATGTACATATGTACAATATGCAATGTCGGAACAAAATGTGTTGGAGTTATAGTACTTTAACCACATGGGATAAGTTTGAATAGAAGTATTGTTTGGTTGCTTTTTGGTTAACTTGTCATGCGGTTGAAGATAGGCAGTCAAGTGGATACAACTGTCAACAACAATCTTGCCCCATTTGCCACTGGCTTGACATGACATGCTTCCAGTGCTTCAGTGAAGCAAAAGAGTCACAGGCAACATTGAAAAGATGAAAGCTCTTCTAGTTTTGGGTGACAGATGCATGCTAGTTTATGGATGTAACACATACTTACTGGGGTAGGTACTCACTGAAAATGTCAGTGTGTTTTTGAAAGTTTTGACGAATTGCTGTACTGCACAGAAAAGATCTTTCCATCCTGAACAAATTCTGAGAGCTACCGGTAAATGCCAAATCAGACGAGGATTTTTGTTAATAAGTGAAAGCTTTGTCACAATTATGGTACTGCTTTGTCATCCATCTTTGATGTGCAACACATACACAAGGAAAAGTCCAGGGGACAGGGGCCATGGCAGCCACGTCTCCCTGCTCCTCCCCAGAATTTAAAAAAAAAAAAAATTGAAAAAAAAAAGAGAGAAAGGGACAACTTTTCATGTCCCTTCCCAATATGTAGCTTCAGTTCCTAAGAATGGCCACTAAAAGTTAGATGAAAAAATTCTAAATCGTTTTGGGCCCCAAACACAAGTTCACGCCCCCTTAAAAAATATTATTGGGCCTTTGATATGAAAATAAAAGGAAAACGTAAACATATATGATGTGACCTTTACATTTCAAGTGAGAGGTCAGTGCCAGCAATGTGTACATGTGTATTTACCCACACAATCTTCACATGTTCTAGTACATGTTTGTATTTACGTACTGTACATGCATCTCAACCAGCCGGTAATCTTGACCTACCCGTATACAAGTCAGGGTTAACCAATCTGGGGGTCAGACAAGCAAGGACTCTGTCCCTTAATTAAACTGTAGGGACTGTTTTAGGGGCACAGCTAACCTACCGGTACACACCAGTGTTCCTGTATGCTGCATGATACGGAACCGGGGTCATTGAGGGTGTTTTTTTGGGGGTAGGGGGGTTGCTGTTGTTGTTTGCCTTTGCTGTTTTCTAAAGAGTTGCAAATCGGATAACATTTTAGCAAAACTGCTTTCTTAAACTTTGTGGACTTTGTGTGTGTGTGTCGCCTTCGTCAACATACATGTACGAATGGTACATCTTGTAAACTTGTCACAAATGTTGAACAATGACAAACTGAAAACGCAAATTGAATATGGTCAAGACACTTGACCATACTTGGTACAGTACATGTACATGTAAATGTAGGACCTTTTCCAGTAAACATTAACTTCAAAGTCAACACAGTAGATTTCATCACTGTTTGTTGATGATATGCCATGCACACTCAAAACTATTCTGTCTCAACAAAATGCAGCAATTATTGATAACCAAGAGGGTCTTACCACTTAGTACCTACAGGTCTACAATGCGGTCTCAATGCAGAAACCATCCGACTACCCACCTCTGGTAATAGGCCACTAAAGGGTCACTGGTCACCCAAGAACCAAATTACCGGTACGATGTGTGGACTCTGCATGACATCACATGACAAATGTTGTTTAGGCCAACCAGTATCCCCACCCTACGCCAAGACTGGAACCAGTTTACTTGACGACCTCAAGGATACGGAGGTACCGTAGTCCAGCAGACTGGCTCCAGTCTGAGGCTATCCACGCCCCATCTGCAGCAATCATGGCAGTAGTCAGTCATGTCGGTTTTCTTGGCCTTGCTTTTTAAAATTATAGGCCCTATAGGCAGTGGTGTAACTAGGGCTATTATTGTGTCCAGGGGACACCCGGGGGTACACACATTTTTTTCAAGGGGGCACCAAAAGACAGAGCTGAAGCGGCCTACAGCTGCATTGATTTCAAATGGGAGGAGGGGGGGTACTGGGGCACCGGTATTCGGTAGGGGGGGACAGTTATGCCAAGTCTTGCCCATAGTGCCTATTTTGTCTTTCATCCAATCTCTCATTGAGAGTGGTCTCAAAACTCTCATTTATACATGAGCAGCTGTCATGACCATGGACGATGCATGCATGCTGTTGGCATGGTTGGCGGTAAAACTAGCACTGAGCGTTAAGCCAATCTTGAACCTTGTGCAAATTCATCGTACAATTTATTGTACCCCTCCTGCAAATCAAAGGCAAATCAACTCAGGATAGAGAATCAATTTGCACAAAGTTTAAGTTTGCGCTTAACAAAACTACTGTGTACTGGCAAAATTAGCAATATGTGCATATTTGTTCAGGGATTGTATCTTTGGAGACTTTGTTCCTATAATAGAAGGGACAACTACATTTTAAGTTTTGAATTCACCTTGGTAGATGATTATGACATCATGCTCGATAACTGTAGGGTTGATGTTTTGAAAGAGGGCAGGGTTTGGAGTTGTATGGGAAATTACACCATAGGTGTAAGGGCAAACTGTGAGTCACATAACACATGGTGGATTCAAATTTGCACAACTGGTTTATCAGTAAGGAAGTCACATTTTCTGACAAGTTACAGTTTGAAATGTCCAAAAAATGGGAGCAGTGCAATAAAGGCAGCGTTGGCCATTGCCTTTGGTTTGGTTTGGGGGGGGTGCTGATCAGTTCCACAAGATTAAAATCACAAAAAAATGTGGCTATCCAAATCGGTCTAAGCAATCCCCATCTATTCCAAGGTACAGTGTACATCCTAGACCCGACGATGGAGTAGCCTACATCACAGGGCCCTGTGCCCCTGTAGGGCCCTGTTGTTTGTTTCTACCTACCTTTTCAAACTAGGACGTAGCTCGTCGTCGTCTCGTACTGACCTGACGAGATCAGTCTGATCTGAGAGAAGGTTCTTGCTTCTTAATGTGGGAACGCACATCTGGTACACACAAACAGCTTGACAGTCTGTCGCAGTTTGTTGATCTCTGCGGACACACTGTACTTAAGTTCTTGACCAAAAAAAACCAATTATTGACTTCCACTGATGTTGACATTTTCTAATGATAATGCACTGCCTATTCATTTTGTACATACATCGCGTGATGGCGCTGTGCTCTGAGTCGGATCTTAATCTTACAGACGCGGATTGTTTGGGCACAAAATGCGCAGCCAAACAATGGCGGCGCTTCAGGAGGGTAATGTCATGCTCAACATAACCTTTTTCTCATGGGGTGATGGCTATTCCATGCCTCGGCCTCCCTCGCCTCCCGAAAACAAGCCAAAAACAAACAGAAAATGCAAGGATATCATTTCCGGAAATAACTGGCCATTTTCTTATCAACTAACCCACTCGAAAGCGATAATGTTAACCTGTTTTTGTGTGTGTTTGTTTTTAATTCATTTTTTTTACACTTATTGTCTACGGTTTTGCTTTAGAAATATTTTCACTTCCGGCGGTTCAATCGTGATTTGTTCAGTGTGTAAAACTTTGAGAATTCCGCCGGGACATGCAATTCGCTCCAAGTGGGAAAAAAGAGGGCGTGTTTTTGACTCGGGGCAAGCCGAGTACGAGTAACTCAGGCTGCATCCGAATCCGTTGTCTTGACAGCGCTTCCACTTTCAAGGCAATTTCCTTATTTTAAGGAAATTTTTGCTTTCGAATGAAATTTTCAGGAAATGAAAAAATCTCATGAAATTTTGAGGAAATCCCCCAAATCTAAAGAAATTCTAAGGAAATTATTAAATTCTGAGCGAATTCTACAAATATTTACAAAATTAGCAACAAAATCTACATTTCAAACTCAACAATAATATTCTGTCAGATTCAGGATGACTTGAAACAAGACTAGTAGAATCAATATCACCACACATGATGCACACAGCCTGATTTTTTTCAAGACCGTGAGTTTGAGCACTGTACTGACCTCTGCTTATCATCTGGCAAACAAGCATAGTAGTTTTGGTAGTATATTAGGCTTTTTGGTGGTTAACTAAAAATAAGGAAATTGGGAGGAAAATAAAGAAATTTGGCTCTGGGGATATGGAAATTTTCATTTTGACTGTTGGAAGCACGTGTCTAGGTCTAGGTCTTCGCTCTATTGGAAATGTGTGGAGACGCGTAGGCAATAGATCTAGCCGTACCTCTCGAAGCCCGTTTCGGACACAGCTTTTAATTTACTCCAGTATGTATGGCCTTTGCGTACACGCAGAACGTGTGCAAGAACCCACTTGTAACCACCTGTCTTTCTTTTCGCCAAATGGGGGGGGGGGGGGTTGCACTGCAGCTCGAGGAGGATAGGTTTTGTCATTAAATATAATCTCCAAACTGTCCATGTGTTTTTCCGTTTGCTTTCGATGAGCCAATACTGAAAACATCATAAAAAAAGATTATAATATTACACCCTCAGGAAAAATTGTACTAACTAAAATTCATTCATATCTTGAGTAAATTGAAAACCGACATGCAGCATACGGAAGTGTGACAATCTTTTCTGTGAGCACAAAGTGAGGGCAGCTTTAAATGACCAACCAAACTAACTTACTGCCGTTTGAAAACTGACACTTAATCGGCTTAAAAAGTTGACTTCATAACCTGACTTAAGGATTTACACTAAATAACTACTTCCCAGCATAAAAAATTCAGTTTTAACTGAGAACGAATAATTTTGTTGTGTAGGCAAAATTTCTTTCATTGTGTTGACTTTGAATTCCCTTGTTTGTAACTTTATTCAACAGAAACATCAACACTCTGCTTCTCACTTTGGTTTCATCTCTGCCAAGAACTTGAATTCTGTCACTTACACGATTTGGGTTCAGTTCGTCTGCATATCTGACGAACACAAATCATGGCTTTCTGGGAGATCTTTCTGGTGAAATCTAGGGAAAATAAACCGGACAAATTGAGTCGTTCACTTCAGCTTTGAAATCACTTTTGCCAATGAGTAACATTTCAGACGGTCCCAACTTCGAGATAGTGAAGTTTCATATACAAAACCTAATAGGCTGGATAGACTGTTATAAATTTCTCACTAGGCCTATATAGGCTTAAAGTTAAGCATTAGGCCTATGAAGTACAACTTGAGAAACTTTCTAAAACTAAAATGTGCGACTCACATTTCCTTCTGTTCCTTCTTCCAAACTGGACGTTGATCTCCAATAATTCACTGATGCGTACACCTCAACCATTTTTCTTTCTAAATTTATTCATTCCAAGTGCAGAGTTCAGTTTTTCTTCCAAATCTGACTATTGAAGCACAAAACCTCAACCGGTGAATCAAGGAATGTAGGTATATTATGTACGTTAAAAGCATTTGTCCCACAACATATTTTACTGACTCTACATAATACTCTAGTTCTACCATATTGTGGCACCGGCGGGTTTGGTCGATGGGGGCGCCAGCTCGGACCCGCATGGAGCTAGCTGGCTGCACGGACGTATATAAAAAAAACCTGGACTTGCAACGCCTTTGTATGAAAAAGAAGCCAACCAGCGGCCATTTTACCGAGCCGAATACAAAAGCGTGGGCGGTTCCCTTCTATTGACGCCAGGAAGAACAACGGTGGGCATTGCCGGAAAAGCTTTGTATTCGGCTCGGAAAAATGGCTGCGGGTTGATTCAATGACTCTATAAGCTGATTAAGGGCATTGCGAGTCCAGATTTTATTATACACATCCGTGGCTGGCTGCCCCTAGGCCCTGCTGGTATGCGAACGGCCTGCGGTTTTCCCGCCTCGCGCCTGCGCAGTCCTCGCAGACTCCTTGGTCGAGTTCGGGCGGCCTGTTCTTGACACGGGTTTCTCGTTCTCGCGCTCGAACGGCCGAAACACGACTGATGATAATGCACTGCCTATTCATTTTGTACACGTATCGCGTGATGGCGCTGTACTCTGAGTCGGATCTTAATCTTACAGACGCGGATTGTTTGGGCACAAAATGCGCAGCCAAACAATGGCGGCGCTTCAGGAGGGTAATGTCATGCTCAACATAACCTTTTTCTCATGGGGTGATGGCTATTCCATGCCTCGGCCTCCCTCGCCTCCCGAAAACAAGCCAAAAACAAACAGAAAATGCAAGGATATCATTTCCGGAAATAACTGGCCATTTTCTTATCAACTAACCCACTCGAAAGCGATAATGTTAACCTGTTTTTGTGTGTGTTTGTTTTTAATTCATTTTTTTTACACTTATTGTCTACGGTTTTGCTTTAGAAATATTTTCACTTCCGGCGGTTCAATCGTGATTTGTTCAGTGTGTAAAACTTTGAGAATTCCGCCGGGACATGCAATTCGCTCCAAGTGGGAAAAAAGAGGGCGTGTTTTTGACTCGGGGCAAGCCGAGTACGAGTAACTCAGGCTGCATCCGAATCCGTTGTCTTGACAGCGCTTCCACTTTCAAGGCAATTTCCTTATTTTAAGGAAATTTTTGCTTTCGAATGAAATTTTCAGGAAATGAAAAAATCTCATGAAATTTTGAGGAAATCCCCCAAATCTAAAGAAATTCTAAGGAAATTATTAAATTCTGAGCGAATTCTACAAATATTTACAAAATTAGCAACAAAATCTACATTTCAAACTCAACAATAATATTCTGTCAGATTCAGGATGACTTGAAACAAGACTAGTAGAATCAATATCACCACACATGATGCACACAGCCTGATTTTTTTCAAGACCGTGAGTTTGAGCACTGTACTGACCTCTGCTTATCATCTGGCAAACAAGCATAGTAGTTTTGGTAGTATATTAGGCTTTTTGGTGGTTAACTAAAAATAAGGAAATTGGGAGGAAAATAAAGAAATTTGGCTCTGGGGATATGGAAATTTTCATTTTGACTGTTGGAAGCACGTGTCTAGGTCTAGGTCTTCGCTCTATTGGAAATGTGTGGAGACGCGTAGGCAATAGATCTAGCCGTACCTCTCGAAGCCCGTTTCGGACACAGCTTTTAATTTACTCCAGTATGTATGGCCTTTGCGTACACGCAGAACGTGTGCAAGAACCCACTTGTAACCACCTGTCTTTCTTTTCGCCAAATGGGGGGGGGGGTTGCACTGCAGCTCGAGGAGGATAGGTTTTGTCATTAAATATAATCTCCAAACTGTCCATGTGTTTTTCCGTTTGCTTTCGATGAGCCAATACTGAAAACATCATAAAAAAGATTATAATTTTACACCCTCAGGAAAAATTGTACTAAATAAAATTCATTCATATCTTGAGCAAATTTTACTGAAAACCGACATGCAGCATACGGAAGTGTGACAATCTTTTCTGTGAGCACAAAGTGAGGGCAGCTTTAAATGACCAACCAAACTAACTTACTGCCGTTTGAAAACTGACACTTAATCGGCTTAAAAAGTTGACTTCATAACCTGACTTAAGGATTTACACTAAATAACTACTTCCCAGCATAAAAAATTCAGTTTTAACTGAGAACGAATAATTTTGTTGTGTAGGCAAAATTTCTTTCATTGTGTTGACTTTGAATTCCCTTGTTTGTAACTTTATTCAACAGAAACATCAACACTCTGCTTCTCACTTTGGTTTCATCTCTGCCAAGAACTTGAATTCTGTCACTTACACGATTTGGGTTCAGTTCGTCTGCATATCTGACGAACACAAATCATGGCTTTCTGGGAGATCTTTCTGGTGAAATCTAGGGAAAATAAACCGGACAAATTGAGTCGTTCACTTCAGCTTTGAAATCACTTTTGCCAATGAGTAACATTTCAGACGGTCCCAACTTCGAGATAGTGAAGTTTCATATACAAAACCTAATAGGCTGGATAGACTGTTATAAATTTCTCACTAGGCCTATATAGGCTTAAAGTTAAGCATTAGGCCTATGAAGTACAACTTGAGAAACTTTCTAAAACTAAAATGTGCGACTCACATTTCCTTCTGTTCCTTCTTCCAAACTGGACGTTGATCTCCAATAATTCACTGATGCGTACACCTCAACCATTTTTCTTTCTAAATTTATTCATTCCAAGTGCAGAGTTCAGTTTTTCTTCCAAATCTGACTATTGAAGCACAAAACCTCAACCGGTGAATCAAGGAATGTAGGTATATTATGTACGTTAAAAGCATTTGTCCCACAACATATTTTACTGACTCTACATAATACTCTAGTTCTACCATATTGTGGCACCGGCGGGTTTGGTCGATGGGGGCGCCAGCTCGGACCCGCATGGAGCTAGCTGGCTGCACGGACGTATATAAAAAAAACCTGGACTTGCAACGCCTTTGTATGAAAAAGAAGCCAACCAGCGGCCATTTTACCGAGCCGAATACAAAAGCGTGGGCGGTTCCCTTCTATTGACGCCAGGAAGAACAACGGTGGGCATTGCCGGAAAAGCTTTGTATTTGGCTCGGAAAAATGGCTGCGGGTTGATTCAATGACTCTATAAGCTGATTAAGGGCATTGCGAGTCCAGATTTTATTATACACATCCGTGGCTGGCTGCCCCTAGGCCCTGCTGGTATGCGAACGGCCTGCGGTTTTCCCGCCTTGCGCCTGCGCAGTCCTCGCAGACTCCTTGGTCGAGTTCGGGCGGCCTGTTCTTGACACGGGTTTCTCGTTCTCGCGCTCGAACGGCCGAAACACGACTCAAGAACACTGTTCTCGGAACAGGGTCACGCGCCACCTCCTCGTCGGGGTTTTACTAGTACAGGAACACATGGAAAAACTCGTGAGATTTTGATTTTTGAGCAGCTGCAAAAAGTAGAGAGATGGCTTCCAAAGCCATAGACTATGTAGACAACGGGAAGTTTTGCCAAATTAACATTAACTATTTCTGAAACACAGAAATGAATGTTCCTGTTTATATAGAAAAGAATTCATTCCATCCAAACCTTAAGTCTCGAATAACGTAGACGGACGCCGCCATGTTGCATGTTGTCTGTGATAACCGGTTATTTGTTCCCGGCGTTCGAGCGGCCGACCCACGAACAACTAATCGAGCTGTTCGTGAACATATGGGAACAAGCCGCCCGAACTCAGCCCTTGTGTCTGGGGCTAGTGTGTGTGAGACAGCTTTTTGACTTCGAGACATTAAATAGAGTAGTTTTACCCTGACTGAGTGGTTCTTGTCAGCGTCAGAGCCCAATAGGCAGGACACGCCGATATTTATCATATGGCATACTTGCATGGGGCAATTGTGGAATAAGCCTAATAGATAGAATACTTAAACTTCAAAAAAGGCACTGCGCATTATCAGTTCTACATCTTTTCAAGAACATAGTAATCCTTTATTTTACCAATGTAAAAGTCAGTAATATTTATTCTTTCCAGCTAGGGACCTCGTGCATCAAGTAAATAATACTAATGTACCCAACTATATCAGCTCAATGTTTATAAAAAATGATGAAACCATCACCATTTAACAAGGCAGTGTAGTGAGTTTCATCTCTCTTCTGTACGCACGAAACTTGCAACCAAAAGAGTTAAGCATGAGGGTCCCAAGCTGTGGAACTTATTTGGTTTGTTAAAAGATTTACCCACCTTGTCGCTATTTAAACAGAAATATAAGAAGTGCTTACTGAATAATTACAAGGGAAATAACTGAGCCTTACAGGTTACAGATTACAGGTTTTATTATTTTATTTGTCCATGAATTCATGTACATTGTTATACACTTTTTCTTTGTTAATTGTTACATATATGTAGATGATTTACATAACGTTTTTGTCCTACATGTCCAGTTATGTCTGTACAGAGGCCCCTACTGGACAAGCTGTGCTTCTTAGTGGGCCCTCCACCTTTGTGTGGAAATAAAGTCAAGTGTGTGTTTGAAAAACTCCATTTGAAAGTTCACTCAACGAAATTCGCAACGCTTGTTATTTACCCTCCTGAAAATATGCCCACGTGGGACGCGTTTTGGACGCGATGTGCTATCCAGTCTATAATGGAGACCAATTTCAAAAAAATAAATCTTGAAACAGTTCGCGGTACCCGCTGCTTCACCCGACTCGGACCGGTGAGCCGACCCCGACAAGCTCGGTGGTCGAGTGGTTACGATGTCTGCACTAGTAAGCAGGAGGTCGTGGGTTCGAGTCCCACCCGAGTAAGCCTGTGAATTTTTTCGCAAGCTCTGGCAAGCACTCAACAGACAGTGTTTATCCAATATATACATATTGGGTAAGGGCAAAACCCGTTATATAAATTATCATCTCCCCAACGCAAAAATACATCTTGAAATACTAGAATACGGAGCGCGCATACTCCAGGTTTAAAAGAATGTTAAGTTTAAGTTTTCAATATGTTGTACCTAAGTGCATGTTTTAACGTGCATACAATTAGTTATTTTTTCTTCACGTCCAGTTGACAAATTATGAACAGAACAATTGTGGCAGTATGTGGACATGCAAACTGAATCTAAAGCTATATACTAAACAAAATCTGATGATAGGTCTACAATCACAAGAGTTCACAACTTTGACTGAGCCATTCTGGGAACAGGAGCCTTCTTCTTTTTTGTCATTTCGCTTCGCTGACGTCTACGTTTTGTCAAGGTCCCAGACAGACGTCTACACCAAGCGATCTTTTGCAGAGTGACTGGCGGTACCTGATTTGCCTGTTCCTGCGGAGTCGGCGTTTTAGAGGGCTTGGTGTTATTAAGTGATGACATCGGTATTTCTTGAGATGAAGTAGACCCTTGCCTGGATGTGTTGCACTGACTGGGAATAGAGCCGGGTCGCCGGCGTTGGTTCTTCCTCAACTTCCCCGCCTGCTCCAGGCCCCCGCTTGGAAAGGCATGAGCGTGGTTTAGGTTTTTAGCGGGAGTCGTTAACCTTTCCTTATTTTCGTCGTCCTCTTTGTCGGCATAGGCAGCCCCTACTCCTTTCGCCAAATCGCATTTCGTTCTCTTGGACATTTTATCTGTCCAGTGTTTGGGATGTGGATGGGTTTGGAAAGCCCTTGTCGAGAAGTCCTTCTTTTTCACAGTGTTCCAGCGGAGAGATTTTTTGTGGGTGCGAGTTAGATCGGCTCCCAGTAGATTGAAATCGGGCAATCTGAATGGAGGTTCAACTGAAGAATCAGAGACAACAAAGAGAGGCGACAGACGGCCGCCTCCTTTGGGTAGTTTACGCACTGGTATGCATGTACCATCACTGGACGCTGGAATACTTAACGACTTGGGTGAGATCGAATTGTCATCATGCTTCTCTGACGATATCGACTCTGGTAAACATCTTCCCTTGTGGGAAGTACAAATTTGGTTTGTCGATACAGTGCCATCTGTCTTTCTTTCTTTCTTCGTGTTTTCAGCGAGGCACCAAAGAGGCGGCAGGACGAGTCCTCCTTCTTCGTGCTGCAGAGTATCTGGAGGTCCCCCAGGGAGACTTTCATCTAGGTCATAGGTCAGCTGAGGCACAGGACCTCTTCTTCGGGCCGGAGGTGTTGAGGACGAGGTAGCCGAGCACGATGCATAGTAACTGGAGTCTGTTGGGTTGGTCGCGTGGAGGTGCGTGCTGGAGAAAGACGGCAATGCCTCTCGATTGGACCTGTAGAAAGAACTTTGCTGTGTCATTTCGCTGGTGTGGAACTCCTCATTCTCCCGCCAGCGATGGCCGAAAAGACCCCCTTTTCTAGTAGAACGACACCTGTTGCTGATGTTGGTGGCGAAGACGATGGTTGACCGACGATAGTCCACCCTCCCGGTAGGGCAGCACAGCCGGATCAGGAGTTTGCGCAGCGTCTTGCGCAATCTTCGATTCAGCAGCGTATAGACATAAGGGCTAATGACAGCGTTGGTATAAGCCACAAAGGTGACCAATGTGATCCACCAGCAGGTCATGTTGTAAGGATCTCCAGAGGGATCCCCGTTCTTGGACCAGCTGACTTGAGTTTCTAAAGCACGGATGACGTTCCAGATGTGGGTGGCGACGTAGGCAGCCCAGCAGCAGAAGAAGGTGCCAAAGATGACAAGGATGATCTTGGCAGCGTGCGCACGGTGGCGCGGCGGGCGCCATGCCTGACGCTGCTGCTGATGGCCACGCGGCCGGCTCCGCTCGCTGGATCCCGATGTACTGTCTCCCCCGCGGGAAGACAGCTCCCGCACCCGGCGGGACTGCGACCTGGCTGCACGGAAGATGCGGAAGTTGCAGACAGAGGTGATGGCCAGAGGTATCAGAAATCCCGTGGCAAGGACGGAGACAGAGTACGCAGGGGAGAATGTCCAGTCTGAGGTGCAGTGGTGGGTGGCTGGTAGGAAGCGATACAGCCCCACGCCCCATACCGGGAACAGTGAGATGACAGCTAAAACAAAGAGAAGTTGAGTTGTATTAAATACAAAATGACGTCGACAAAAGTGTTGTTTTGTCCAGTTCTTCATTTACCAGAACCACAGGAACGATAATTCCTCGGGAGGTTTTACCATTTAAGGCTAGACACGTTTTCATTCCAACTTACATATTTGGTAGAGTCTACCTTTACCTGGCCTTATGTTTGTCTGTTGTTCAAATTCCTGCTCAACTTTACCATCATATCAACTTGCAACACTGACAGCTTGACATGTTTATTCCATGTTAACTAATAAAGTAATTTCATTTCATTTGTTGATTAGAACCACACTGGTCAGACTATGTAGAAAGTAAATTATCCATACCTGCTGCAAGCCACGTCAATACCAGCATCACCTTTGCCCGGCGCTGCGTCATTATCACTTGGTAGTCTAATGGATAGACTATCGTACAGTACCTGTTGAAAAAGAAAAATAGACTACTTGATAAGGGTACTAAAATCAGTAAACTTTTGAAATTTTTGCATGATTAAGATGCAATTTGATAGGATGTGCAGATAGTCATAGAAAAACCTCTTTCGAGAGGTGTGGTTCTAAATGGTGGGCTGGTCGCCTTCGGCTTGTCACCCGAAACCCCTAAACTAGTCCCGAAAGGTTCACCGGGAACTGCACAGTAATGTTGTGATCGAGTCTACAACGAGCGTTTCTGGACTAAATTCGGTCGACTCTGGCATTTGCACGGTACCAGACCTAGGAATTATCTGCTTAGCTGCTCTTTTGTGAAAACCGTGATGGAGTAACTGCATGCGCTGGCCGACCATCAACCGACTTTTGGTTAATTGGCTTCCAATCCGTGGGTGTCTGTGAGTCAGTCCCAAACGCGTGATATCACCCAATAATCAATAGGCCCTAATCAGTGTTAAAGCCGTTCAAAAGCCTATCCGTACTTTCAAAGCGAACGGCAAACCATCGTTACTTGCACCACCAGTTTGCAACGTTACATAACCTGTATGTCAGTCAAAGTTTGAGATTTTGCATGACGTCTGAAGTCAAGACTAACTCACCTATCTATTGAGACACAAGCGACGGACAGCGTAGAGGCTAAACAGAGCGTCTGACTGACAAATGCAGTCAGTTGGCATACGGTGTCCCCTAATAGCCAGTGGTCCGTGTCCCTGGACACCATGGTGATGAATGCAAAGGGCATGTCCAGGACGCCCCTAAGGAAGTCTGTGGCTGCCATATTCATCATGAGCATTGCTGAAACAAAGGATGGAGAAATAGTTAAGCTTCGAGACAAAAGGAGACAATATAGTGATCTCTATATTAACATTACTACTATACAGTCATGACAAACGGGTAGTGGGCGACGCAGGGGAGAGAAGAGATTGGAATGTCTCCATTTGGTGCTATTGTATTCCAATCAAAATGAAAATATCCAACAAATAAAAGCATCAACCTTTAATTGTATTAACTTAAGTTGTGACGTTTCAGTAAAGATCACACAGAGAAAAAAGACAATTTGAAAAGTTTTTGACAATTTCAAAAAGAGCAAACAGCAGAACGCAGTCAGGAATCAACGCCACGACATAAAACGACCAGAATGGAGCAAACACTGCTCCTGGGAGGTTTAATCGTTTTATTTCTCAGTCAGCATAAAATGAAGGACCGAATCTCACCAAAGTTATACTTGCAACTTAAACTGGACATTTCTGAATTTGAGCAAATCGTTCTGGGATTGGCTGCCTACTTCTAAAACACTCTCCTGTCTTTAATGCGTCATTATTCACACCTCAGGGATTAATAAACCCGTCAAAAATTAATCAATGTATTTATCTTACATTTTAATCAGTGTATTTAACTGCAGCGCTTAATCTCTCTGCGGGGGAACGCGAATCAAAATCATTTAAAACACCTACTGTGATAAGAAAAACATCCTTTGGTATTGTATTTGTTTCACACTATTGTCCCTCTCTAATAGTGAACTCACCTGTTACGGGCTCAGTGTTGCGCGTGTTGTAGGTGACCCAACAAACACCCATGTTGCCAACTATTGACAGCACTATCATCATCCCAAGAGCAATGGATTTCAGCGTAAGTTCAAAAGACATGATGTGCATAGTGCTAATTCCAAAAGAAAGAAACAAAATACTACAGTACAACTTTGAATTCGAGGCTGTTGGGGCACTGGTTCCTTACACCAATGGTACGTCTGCGTCCAATGATAAATTTCCTCTTAATCGATGAAATCCCACTGGAAAAATAACGCACAGAGATTGTTTTCAAACGGAATACTTAGAATTTTTATTCAATCGACACTTGGTGCAGTATCACTCAATTTCGGTTGGTTTAATTTCTTGGAGGAAAATCCCAGTGAAGTAGGATGCTTGAAGTGGCTACTCCAGCGAACACCTACGGGTAAAGAACTGGCCAAGAACAGGTTAACTTTTCAATATGAAAGACGAGGCTGGCTCTCTGTCAATTGATTTTGAAGCCTAGTCGGTTGGAGCAATTGCGGAAAACGACAAAGGGAATCGAAGAGGTACGCCCTCAAGTCCAGTCTTAAAACTGTGTATTGAATGGTCCCTTTATGTCTGCGCTGTTTACCACGCATGAAGGACCGTGATAGAGACACATTAACGTAAGACTGGAAAGTGAGAATGATGGATTTCCATAATCGGGTTGCAGATGTGGCATCCGTTCATCGACAAGAACCACAAGGACTACCTCTTCCGGAAGAAAGATACGCTCCAAGATGCAGTAATAGCTTGGGCTGAGTCAGTTGTACACCTATCGGCTTAGGTTAGGAACTTGATTTCGCGACACTGCGTACTAAAACGCCATTTTCGACGAATTTCAAAGACCGACCAACAGCGGGTTTCTGATGTCAACGACTTGCTCTTCCTTTAGTCTGCATGGCTTTGTACTTCCGAATCTGCGGGACTGCCTTATAGGAACTTGCATCAAACAACCTGAAACCCCGGTCGTCTTATTTATGGCAAGGGTAGCCATGACAGCCTACATCGTTAACGACGAAAGCCCGTCATACGTCATGGTCATATTAAGAGAATCCTCCGTCATACCCGGCTTCCTCATTAGTCCAAAAGGAATCCTTGTTAAACCGGATCCTTGTTTTTTTTGGGGGGGTTGTTATGCCTTCATTAGTTTTTGAAGGCCAACAGTGCAGGCTGTAAGATACGCGTATCTCAGTTAATGGCACAGTTCATTTGAAAATCCCATGTTTCTCCTTGAGTGCGGACTACCTAATGAGAAAAAGAGTCATTATTGTGGGAATTTTTTGTACATATATGGTAACATTGATTTGGTACGGGTTAATTCGTGCGTTCTTCAAACTTGAGGCGTGTTGTGCTTCGTACAGTCGTAGTTCAAGCCGTCTACGGCACGTCTAAAAAAGGTTATAAAACTTACAAGCACTAAAATATTTTAACCTAACTCTGATTATCCTAAATTAAATGGACCAAGATTAAATGAAATTTATGCAAATCGTGGCCCTGGCGTACACTTGTGCTCAATGTCTTTGAAACAAATGAAAAGGAAAGGGCCCGTTGTTAAAGTACATGTATTTCGTCACTCTTTGTGTATTTCGTTTGCACACAGTTACCGTCAAGTCGAGTTTCCCCAGGATGTTGTGTAATAAAGATACAGTTTTACCGGACCATTACGTGAAACTTTAACACAGAATAAAACAGAACTGTATTGTTGCAACACGAGTGTCTTAATTGTTGAAACCAAAGGCGGATTATGCTTCAGTGCACAGGGACAATTATAGCACCCGTGCAGTACTGCGCCCACAATGAACAGCCATTTTGGTTCCAAAATTTGAAGTTGGCGCTGGGTGCATTCTACTAAATCGGTCTAAATCGGTAGATTTCTACGCGCGAGCTCATTGATATTTTGTGATTCCCGCACGGGTATTTACTATAAGAGGGGTCATAATTAGGAACAATCATAGAGACATGTCCATACATCACAAATTTTGGACTCGGGGTATAGTGTACACAAAAACTTTCAACCTGTTGGCCTGTTTTGAATAGAGGCGGGCAGCTACATTCAGAACCGAGTGCATAGTTTTACTGCTATTTTGGGATGTTTTCGGGGAAGGGCGAATAAAAAAATCGCATGGCTAACTCTTCTAAATTAAAAAGAAAAATGAAATGCGAGGCCAACTTGTTCCTGAGAGTTACCAGGCGGCGCCCTTTCTGTCCGATTTTGCTCTTCTTTTTTTTTTTCTATGGGAGCGTGTTAAAGGGTGCAGTGAACTAATTCAATTGAAAATTTGGGCTGAGCTCGTTGGTATGAAAAGGGCCCCCCGGTTTCTTTTGGAAAAGGAGATTATTTGGCGGGGAAAATGGAAGGATTGTGGGAAATCGGCTGGGATCGATTCCCTGGGTTTGGGAGCTTCCATCCGAGGGCAGAGTTGATAAAATTACCAAAAAACGATCCTCAGTGCCCAAGAAAGTAGTAGAAAGCCATTTGAATAATGGATGCGAGACTCGGGACAACGCTCGTCACCCAACGCCCTGTTTGAGCAGTGACGCGTTCGGGCGCTGGGAGACGAGCGAAACTTGGGAACTATCACTTTTCGAGGGGTGAGTTTGTTTTGCGCGAATAGTTAAAATGCAATTCCCTAACACACCGAGAATTGAAAAGAAATGGAAAGACTAGGGTCAGAGCAATAATTTAATTTTGTTGAGAAACTCCGGTATTGTCGACTTGTATATTATTGAGCTCTGAACCTTCTTGAGTTTACACTGTTTTCGATGGGACTTGAATTAGTTCACTGCATGGACCCTCTGAAGTGTGCGTTTATAACAAATGTCTGTGGCTGGAGTTCTGGGACAAAAATCACCATAGCGCCACCATGTGTTACAATCGTGCCATGCACCAAATGCAGCATCATGACGCTGTGTTGCACGTGTAGGCGTTCTGTTTGTATTTTGTTCGTATTCGTCATCACACAAGTGCTACGAACTTGCCTACTTGGCTTCATCATTGAATCGTGTCTGCTGAGAAGTGTTCTAATTTCTGCCAAGTCTGTTTGTCTAATTTCTGCCAAGTCTGTTGTCATCATTGAATCGTGTCGGCTGAGAAGTGTTCTAATTTCTACCAAGTTTGTTGTCCAATTTCAGGAGGTAAGAGCTCTAGTTACTGCCCATTCCCTCTTATAATTGTCACTTTTGCCATACCACTACGTCATGTACGCTCCATGGAGGAAGAAACCGCGAAATCTATCAATAATATTTGTAACTTGTCCCGCACTTACTACTCCAACTTCTAAGACAAGAGAAAGCAACAAGTTGATACATGTACATATAGGCCTATGTACGAGTTCATGTGTAAATTCGTTCTGTCCCTTCACATTAATGTTTGCCATGTATTCAGGGCCTAGGCCTGCATCATGAAAACGTGCAAAGTCCAAGTTTTCTGATTGTTTGTTCGTAACCATTTTGGAGTGATACATGTAGTTTTCTATAAAATTACTTTGGAAAGAGTTCCATACCATGTCACGGAGGAATAAAAACTGCCTACTGTACATACAACTCCTGATACCCCTGTGTACAAACCTATGGTTATGAGACCTGTCTGAGTGTTTTCTAAGTAAATGCTCTGAAATTTTCTTAGCTAAATTTCACTTTTTTAAGACAAGTTTTCTTTTTGTCTGGCAAAATTGTTGTCTGTAGGCCTACGTGTATACTCAGTTCTATATGTATATTGCATTAACTCTGTTATCAGGGTATCGGAAATGTTTAGTTTTGCATTGCCATTACTAGATAATAACTTATGGCCTGAGGATTAGTTCTATTAAAACAGAGTGAAAAAATTTTGTAAAAAATTTTGTAAGTTTTTTAAAGTTTTGATAATAATCGTGTCTGTCATTACCCTGTTATTTCTAATGCTGCCCTGCCCTTGGATATCCATTGCTAGGTGTCTAAAGGCACATTTTTTTCGGAATAAAAATTAGAACTTGCTGCGCTGAAAAACTTTTTGCGTGCATAAAGCGTGTCCCCACTCTCCATTACAATAAACTTGTATCAATCGTAATTTTCTCCTCCGGGGCAGTTAGTCATGTTAGTAGTGAATAATTACATTGGCATTATAGACGCGGTTTTATGTTTTACATACAATTTGAAGAATTTTCGACAGATATTTAGAATTTCTAACATTAATTTTGAATAAAATAGTTCAGGTCTAATGCGATGATTATAGCTATCAGAGAATTAGAACTCAGAAAGAAGACATTTTTAACAATTGTTTCAGACATTGATAAAAGAATGAGCCCACCAAAAAAAAAAAAGAAATTTTGCGATACCCACATATTTATTTCTTCGGCAAAATACCAATTTCAGTAATAAGATGAATGTCAAAGTTGTTGGTAAAAAACTTTTGGTGAAAAAAATGAAGTCCTTCCTTTCCAGAGTAACGAGCGTAAGGCGACGCAATGCAAGTTTCCCCATCTCATTCTCTGGGCGGATGGCATTTATTCAGGAGAAGACTGGAAAAAATGGAGTCCATTCCACGTAAAATGAAATGTCACAAAACGTGGCTATTTTGTTTCCTTTGAAAACAAAATCATTCTTTTTATCTTTACATTAAGCAAAGTGCTTTAAAGGCCGTTATAGAAACTGTCACAAGAGGGTGTAAAACCTCTGTACATGTATAATGAATATTCAGCATATTTCAGGACCCACCTTCCTACGTATAGTAACACGGGGAGTATGTAAATTTTTTGACTAATATGACCAAATACTGTTGACGCGGGAAAAATGTGAAAACGTGTGGAATTTTGAAATTTGCAGGACATTTAGATTAATTAGCATGATTTCTGCGGGGTTAAAATCATAGTGAAGCATTGGAGAGGCAGCAGACAGATCTTGACATAGGGAGACTCCTGATCGGTCATCGTGCGATAGCACATTTTGATTTCGTTGATTGAGCTCCATGAGAATTTGAGAAACAGAGACAGTTTGTGGCAATAGCCCAAATCGTATATTTTCTTCATTGGAAAGGGTTAGCTTAACGTAAGTGCTTACGAAGTGAAATCCACAAATTTTTGGAAAGCTAAATCCACGGTTAAGAAAAGTTAATCTACGGAAACCCATCATTGTTTCAAGCCAGGGAGTCAGACTTTGAGACTGTTCGCTCGTCTTAAAACTGACTCCCTTTAGTGGAGTTTCAGTCATAGAATCTTCCTCTTTGAGGGAGAGGCTGCCCCGTTACCCCGAAGAGAACCATAGCGTCGCGGGAACGGAGGACCTAGAAAGGGGGACTTGCGGCCTTACTACCTTATCAAATTGACGGAGATCCCCAGAGCGTTCAGCCGGTGGAGCGACGACACGCTGGAGGACATGCATGAGTATTCATATGGGGGATAGTAATATAATGAATTTGTAATGATGGGATTAATATATTTTTAGTTTGGGTAAACTCTTGAAAACCAAACTCACAAGCTCTATCAAGGATTTTGTGAAGATTGTAATAATAATAAATTTCTTTTTACTTTTTTGTTGTATAGATTGCTACCAGTTCCTGAAAGTTTCTTTTTTTGTGGCTTTGTTGTCAGTGAGTGGAGATAGAAAAGTGATCAATCTACATGTACATATTTTGGACCCGGTTTGTGACAGAAACCATTTCTTGATACTGCGATAATAGAGACTCAACCTCCACTTGCCTACGCTGCCCACACAGATTTTCTGAGCTATTGTAGAGGAAAATAAATTGAACCAAAAACAAACTGTTATGAATTAAGTTAAAAGGAAGAGTTGAACAACAGCAAGGAGAGGATAATTCAGGAAGGTGAACAAGCCTAAGCAATCTTTGTTTCAAATGTGATCACTACTGCGATAATAGAGTAGCCCTTCCTATATGGAACTCTTTCCATTATTTAAAAAATATCTGGTAAGTGATTAGTTCTGGAAACCAGAAGGCTGCTCTGTATGCATTTGGGTTTCTTTCCATTATTTAAAAAAATTCTGGTAAGTGATTAGTTCTGGAAACCAGAAGGCTCCTCTGTATGCATTTGGGTTTCTTTCCATTATTTAAAAAAATTCTGGTAAGTGATTGGTTGTGGAAAACAGAAGGCACCTCTGTATGCGTTTGGGTTCCCAGAAGCATGGAAAGTTGTCCGTAGTTTGTGGCAATCAGGTCAGAAATATCATAAACATTCTTGCGCAGAAATTACTGACACCACAACCCAGTTGCACAATCTGAAAGCGGTGCTGACGGACTGATAATTTGCATCTAAGTATGCAAATTACTCCCATTTATACCTTTGGAGTCACAAAGTCAAAACAGGTTGAACAAAATTATAAATTCCCAACGATATTGCTACTTCATTGTTCTTTCATGTTGTGGTCTGGTGTGCCTCTTGGCAGTAGTTTTGACAAAGTGGAGATTGGTGAACATGTGGCACGTGCCGTGTGTAGTAGCACAAATAGGGATGAGCCAGTGTAGCATGAAATGGGACTTTAAAATGCAGGCTCATCGATAGTATTGCAGTAATTGCACAAATATAAGTGAAAATTGTGAATATTCAACTGATAAAAAGAAAAAAGGACCAGATTTCATAGTGAGTATAAATTTCATGTGATGCCAGATAATGTTTAGAATCAGCCATCTGATGATCTGTCAACTGTTAAGATAGCCACTGTACTAAAATGCAGTCTTACTAATTACCATCAACACATCGTCAATACCTCTAAAAGGCGTGGTACAGTCCAAGTAAAAAATAAGAAGGCAAAAATGGTGGTCAACGGTGACGCTAGTTAGAGATGAATTTTTTCGTGTGAAAATACTCTGTTTTCAAAATTACAATGTAACTTCAAATCATTGAACATTCTCGTTTAACCTAAATATTACGGTTCTGTGTCTCTTTACCGGAATTACACGTACATGTATACTGCACTTTGGATGTGTTGACGGTGATTAGTAAGACCCTTACAATGCTATTTGCTCCAGACCTACGTTTATATGTAGTTTGTATGCAACCCCCAAAATGGGTAAATCTGAACCCTACCATGGTACATATTAAAGAAGGAATGAAAAGAATGTGTGTTGTTACAAACCTCAAAAGCTATTAAAGTTAATGTTACCACAAAGTTGATGAAATGAGGTCCAATCGACTGGTAGGCTTTGTTCCCCTATCCTTCCACCCCTATCTTGGTATTCCGTCTGACCACAGAAACTGAGCAGTCTGTGCAGTACTGTATTCATCAAGTCTCGCTGAGTGGGTGGAAATCTAAATGTGCATTCAAGAAGGCAGAAGCCATTTCTCCAGGAAGTCGCTAAGGGGGAAGAGGCAGGGGTGACAGAGGGGCTGGTCCCCTCGTTTGCCAGCAGTTGTCCCAACCCCCCTCCCAAAAAATGCAGCAAAAACAATCAGCATCAAAATTAAAAAGATTTGTGTTTTTTCCTTATGATGTACGAGTACTCCTTTAGCAGGAATGAACCCCCCCCCACCCAAAGCTGGTGATAGGACTGCACTTTCCATACTTGGTTGGTGTCCCTGGCTAATTTTTCAGGACATAAAAGTCTCTGATGTAGAAACTTTGTTTCAATATACTGGTCTGTGTCCAGCTTCAAGAACACGAAATTCTTAACCTCAGCACAAAGTTTGAATTCATTCAATTTAAGTTTGATGATAAGCGCTTCCTCATTAATATTGAGCTGGCAGCAAAGTCAAAGTTGGAGGCAGACTTGGGGGGGGAGGCAGGGAAGGGTCCTCCTGCCGAGCACCTGGCTCCCCCTAAACCATAAGCTGTTCTTATGATGTACCTTCAGCAGGTACTATGGCTGTCCCCTGCCTCTATGCCTGAAGCTGGGGATGAGGCCAGTTTAAGGTCAAGTTGAGGTTTTACAGTGGGCTTCAGCCTATAATTGCTTCCATCCACATAGTATGGTACCCATGCAACACTCTGACTGATGCCAGTAATTGCCCCTGCCGGGTACGTTAAAAAAAAGTCAAGAAATGATGGCAGCTACTATAACTGGAATTCTTTGAATGTTTCACCGTCTGTGTAAATGTAGAAGACATCGTACCCTAAAAATACAAGGTCTCCAGAAAAATGTCGGGGGGGGGGGGGGAAATTTATGTATTTAGGGTCAACACAATTCATCATATTTTTCAGTGTATCTAGGTTGTTGTAAACTCAGTAAAGGAAATTACCCAAAATATGCAATGAAATTTACAACTTGTACAATGTACATGTATGTACATACAGTGTCTACATGTGTTTATACTGGTACATGGTTTGCAGTATTGTTAATGTTTTGTACACGTACATGTATGGTACAGCACATGTACCGGTATATACACTGTACATGTATTGAGTAACTCTCCACCCTATTAACATAAAAGTTCTGCAGTCTTCACTTTTAGGACAAGATGTTAGGACATTGTTGTGAATCTTGGAAAATAAACAATCCATTTAGGATTGAAATCATGGTCTGTGCTGATGTAAAGAATTGACTTATAAATTCCGTCTGGAGCCAGTGTTGAACACATGCTAAACTATTGGTCTAAATCAATCTTTTGCCCCCCCCTCAAATAGTTGTCTTAGGGCTCCTTTATAAACTCTGACTGACACAATATCCCAAGCCACTGCATCATTGTCCAGTATATTCTGGGCCCAGCCAGCACAAGCACCTTTGCTGTACCCCTCAAGTCCTTGGGGTAATTGTTCAGAACCCCTATACAGTATCTCAGACAGTGTCCAGCCAAAAATGTATTGGACATTCCTGCGGGGGATCTCTTTAATCTTGGGCTTTGGGAAATTCTAGACTGGGGCAAAATTTGGAACACTTTGCCCCTTTTGTCCATACCTGGTAAACATTTTGAAAATCCTAATTCCCAATTTTACTTGGGAAAGAGTAGGGAGATAATGGTAAGAAATTGTGCAAAGGAGCTGAGAAAAAAGTAGGCCTACATGTGAATGAGTGTAAACAGTTTTGAATGTCATTTTTGTCTGGGTTACGTGTTATGAAGCTTGCATTTGACATTAAAAACATAACATTGTTGATGTTCACCTTAGTGTATTGTACAACCTTAGCCCCACAGGAATGGAAATTCAGATCACTGAATTTTTAGTCCACATTGAATGCAACCAGAGCTAACCAACCTTAGCTGAACTTTGTATTTTTTTCAGAGATTACTGACTGCACTGGTACGAAGCACCTACCAGACCCCGACTTACAGCCAAGTTCACTGTCCCCAACTTGTTTACGAGTGCAACATTCAACCAACCAACCCCCCTCTCTCTCTTGTTCCTCTGCTTTTGTGATTTGCGAGGTGCAGTAATGTAAACCCCTACAGCCAAGTTTTCCTTGTCGGGTCTGTTGATGACCACGCTGAATACAGATAATTTGTAAGGTGAATATGAAAAAAAGTCTTGTGTCCCAGGCTGTTATCAAGTTTGTTTGTGTGTATGGCTTGCTGAAATGCTGCCATTGGAATTTGGAGAAAGAAAATGAAGGAGGCACTGAGTGGAAATAAAATGGTAAAGCCGTGAACTTTCATCTGTCTGTCTGGGAATTAAAAAGCAGTTTGATGTGACAAAAGACGGCAGTGTTCGACTGTGTAACAAACACTGCTTTTGTGAATTTTGCATATCCGTCTCACGGTCTGCAATGGATTACCTGCAATGTTATTTGTTCAAAACAAACACACTCCAAGTTTGCGTAGGGCCTACTTAATACGTGTACCTGCACCACTAGCCCCAAAACCTTGAACTCAAGCACTGGCACAGGTATGTACTGATGTGTTCTTCAGGCCATGTTGCCCTCCTGAGAAGCAATTACTTTCCTGTGAGAGAGGTTGACCAGTCCAGTGCCACTGTACAGGAAGCATTTTGATTCCAAATGGGAGGGGAAAACAGGAAAAAGAAAGAGAAAAATTGGTGTTGAATTTGTCAATATTAAACCGATTGCTCCCCAGGGATGGAGGTTGAGGCATCTAAGAACATTCCAAACTGTGGACCTTTGGCCACTGGTAGTCTCTTGACGCTCTACATGTCTTTCTCTCTCGCACCCCTCCCCCTTTGTAAATTGCTCCCAGTTTTTATATACACGTCTGACAGCAGTGGATCACCATAATGGATCTGAGTCATTTTACTTGGGGAGGATGGATCTGGAGGATTTCTGTAATTTTTGCTGTTTGGGGAATAGGCTTGCCAGTACGAGGTTGACTGAGTGACATGCTTTGTGGGCAAGACTGAATCTCACAAAATGAGGCTTAGCGTAAATACATCTGTTATCACACATTTTCAATTGTCATACAAAATGCTGGGTACAAAATACCGGTACATGTACAAGCAACTCTGTTGACTTATGACTCATTGTTTTAGATCAGCCACAAATTTTCAGTAGTACTTTTTTGGGGGGGGGGTTAGTGGGTCAGATGGTTTGGTCTCCAGTTAAATCTGCTTTCCATCAGAATGCACTGAGTAGGTGTGAAAATTGTTACAGTCTTGCATCTGGGAATGGGGGGGGGAGGTCCAGTCCTCAGTGCACACCAACCCAGGGAGCAGCCCAGTTTTCTCATCTCTTGGCTCTGCTCCATTAAGCTGGAATTCTTAGTCTCAGAAGTGTTGCATTCTTTATGTGATCGCCCTCATTTGTTTTGCTTTCCTCCCCAGAGTTTGCTCAGTGTGGACCTTTTGGGGCTTGTTGTCTCAGCCTTGTTATTTCAATCCAAAGGTTGGGCCTGACTCAAGCTCCCGACAGATTTGTGATATGGAGATCTGCCATTTACCTGTACGAACCTCTCATTTAAGTGGCTGGAGTTTTTCTGTCCGTAAAGTCCTAGGGAAAAAAAAGAAAAAATTAGGGTTCACTTTGAGAAGTCCTTTGACTTTATAGCACCGGGCAGTGGCAATAGCAAACTAAATGTGACAAAAGACTGCTTTTTTTTTCAGTGTTATTTTTTTGCTCTTGGTGGACGAGACTAGTAATAGCACCTTATTTGTTGGGATCAGGTATTCACACGGAACAAATGCTAGGGGACCTTGGTGTTTATTCAGGAGGAAAAATACTCGTCAAAAGCAGCTTTTGTCTGCCTAAGTACACATTTATACTCCAATTTGAACTGTGCACAGAGTAAACCAGTGAATTCTGTTCAATTGTGAGAAAGATAGCAATAGCAGGTTATCATGGTCCGTTATATTGACCACAGAACCTGTGGATATACCTACATGCTCAATATAGGTACCTACCAGTATTATATTGACCACAGAACCTGTGGATATACCCTACATGCTCAATATAGGTACCTACCAGTATTATATTGACCACAGAACCTGTGGATATACCCTACATGCTCAATATAGGTTGCAACTCCGCTCTGACAGGCCGGGTCTGAGGTCAACAAGTAATACCCTAGTTGTTCCCCCGGACTCGGCTGGCCAGTGCCGGAGACAGGGCTTTTTCTACAATTGCACCACGCTTATTGAACTCACTCCCGGATCATCTAAGACAAGAACATGACATCAAGCAATTTCAGCATCATCTCAAAACATTCTTCTTCTCACAAGCTTTTTCACTATGAATGCACAATTGAGTTTTTTCATTTTTCCACCTAGACTGGCGCCTCTGAATGCTTTGCAGATATAGTGCGCCTTATAAATGCTTTATTATTATTATTATTATTATTATAGGTACCTACCAGTATTATATTGACCACAGAACCTGTGGATATACCCTACATGCTCAATATAGGTACATGTACCTACCAGTATGCCGGCATGATGTACATGTACGAATGTACATGTACCTGTGTCTTGTCGACAGTACTGCAGTCTGAATGACATGGATTTATACGGTTTATTAGCCAGTCTCAGTAATGTTTCATTTGCAACTACTTTGTATTACACACACACATGTACATTACATGTGCCACATATTAGCTGCATTTTATTATATTCACAGGATTTATAAATATGTTTTTTCGTAAATTCTTTTCTGTGTGGATTCATTTATAAAACTGACTTGTACTGCATTTGTGTTCAGTGTTCGGGTTCATCAA
This sequence comes from Acanthaster planci, assembly GCF_054643075.1. Taxonomy (NCBI): domain Eukaryota; kingdom Metazoa; phylum Echinodermata; class Asteroidea; order Valvatida; family Acanthasteridae; genus Acanthaster; species Acanthaster planci. The sequence continues at coordinate 1,404,451 of NC_141778.1, forward strand.
CAGTTTAAGAATAAAACATTCCCCGTTTGTTTAAAGTCTTGGTTTGCAGAAAAGGAGCTGATAAGAAGTAGGATCTGTGTAAATATAATTTGACATTTGTACAGTCATTACATGAGATAATTTGACAAAGATTACAAACCAGCCCCGCCTAATCACACCACAGTATATCTGTGATGTTTAGTGACAGTTGATATCGTGATTTGCTCTCACTGAGAAGGTAAACAGTCATTATCATTGGTGTATGTGTGATCACCACCAAAGTTGGAGATAAAATGTGAACAGAGTTCCGTTAAATGAATGAGTTTTGTGGCAATAAATCTGACAATGGGTATGTTTTATTGCTGATTTGTTCTCATGCCTGTGAAGCTAAGAATACGTAGATTACTTTTCCCTTTGCTGTTTTTTTTTCGATTTTGCTGATGTTGGTGGTTGGTCCTGCAGTCAAACTCTGTGAAGCTCACTGTACATGAACTTGCACTATGCGATAAATGTTCCCTTTTCATAAGATGTACTAGTACAGAAATCACCCAAAAGAGTTAAGGCACTTAATCCATGATGTGAAAGGACACCCCTGGTCCCCATACCTGCACCCCTCCAACACCCCATCCAGTCTGCTGTTGTGTTCATGTGATGTACAGTAATATGTACATGTACATTCCTCAAAAACCTTCTTCCACTTCAATTGTAGTTTCAGGTTCAGTGGCTAAATCTTCCTGGTCAGGAATACTGACAATCAAATTCCTAAGTCCTGTAGTTATCATTCTACCCGATAGATAACACTGGCCCAACCTGCATTCTTTTCACATTATTGCCCTGTTGAAGTTGCCTGCGTAGGCACGTCCCCCCCCCCAAAAAAGACAAACAACAGGTGTGCTTTACCCCCTTTGTGGGACTGAAGTGCACCCTCTTCAACTCCAAAATTCAGGCTGGCCCCAGCAACAGTTATCATTGGCTGGATTACGCAGAAAACAAAGAGGGACAAAGAGGGTTGAACTTCACAAGAAAAGGGGAGTTAAGACTGGAATTTGTTTTCGGTTGATAAGCATGGTGAAATATTTATGCAATGTTATGCGATGCCATGGAGATAACAATTTTGACTGACATTCACCCCTGTGTTTGGGGACAGGGTTACCAATGAATTGCCCTACAAAAAACAGAACTCTTTGTCTTTTTGGAGCCAGTTTATCCTAAGGCTGTTGAAAATCTTTCAACTGCCCATTTTTCCCCGTCTTGAAAATTGCGAAGGCTATGGAAACATTTTACGATCAACAAATATTTAAAAATCAGGTTTGCAACACAAGTGTATTAAAAAAAAAATCCATTGCTGCCTCTTTACTAGGTTCAGCTGGTGTACCGCAATCCATTGCTGCCTCTTTACTAGGTTCAGCTGGTGTACCGCAATCCATTGCTGCCTCTTTACCAGTTTCGGCTGGTGTACCGCAATCCATTGCTGCTCTTTACTTGGTTCAGCTGGTGTACCACAACAGAGAAATGTTTTTGTACAGTGAACATTTATAAGGAACAACAACTTATTTTACTCCACATTAAAAATGTTGAAATCTAGGTTGCCCTTAAGCTAAGATTGTCCATATCACAGACAGGTCCATTACTCTGGGTTGTCAGAAATCAGTCATTTTTCAGTTTTACAAGGTACAGAATAGTCCCTTGCCAATAAAACTGAGACACATGTACTTATAACTCAGGTGGAAACATTTGTGACAGAAGTTTACTTTTTTTTTCAATTGTCCCTGTCATTCTGTGATCTCCCTTTTGTCCAGGGAACTGTCCATCATCCTCAAGTACTCATGTACAGGTACTTTGATAGTTGCGCCCTTGAAAGATGTGTACAGTGGCACATGAATAATTAAACAAGGAAGGTAAACATAAGGGATTGGATTGGCCCCCAGACAGGACAGATTTCATTGGCATCAGCTTGTCAATCATGCAGAGAATTTGGACAAGTTGCTAATATGAACATACGGATACATGTAGGGGGACCAGTGAAATAAAGTTGGTTTTGTTTTCAATTTTCACGTTTGTTATCTGATTTATCGTGCAGTGATCATAGGGAATAATTTTTGTCTGGTACAATTCTTGAACACCATTTTCTTGCAGATTTTTTCCCCTGAAAATTCAAGACCTGTAGAAGGGCATGCTCAAGTGAATTCCATGTTGTCAGCACTGTATGTATGTACTTGGCAGAAATAACTACCGTACAATGTACATGTATAAAAAGGGATCGTATTTCACCAGTATTCAGTTTTTTGTTTGCATAAACGAGTGACACTTACATGACTGGAAGTTGTCATTAGCCATACAATCAGAGTTCTGGTTTTTCTCTATTGATTGCATGCTCCATTTCACGGCTCTCAGCCAAGAAGAGATGAAGCCTTGTTTCTTGGCAGGAGGTCTACCAGTCCCAAATCAATAGAATCGGTTAACCGACAAGTGGATTGATTGATCTGTCAAGATGATTCCTTTGGATGACTACAAGTGTGTTCTGTGTGTTGGTCTGAAAGCGAAATCTAGGTTTCTTTTTTTACCCTGATGAGTTTAAGACTGCCTTCAGATAAGATGGAAATGTCAAATTAACTTGAGTGGCACATTTCGAAGTGTGTAGAAACAGACTGGGTTATGAATACATATAGTCCTGATTTATGTCTTTACAGATGAGTCATGCAAAAATTTTGCGAGTACCGGTAGATCTTTCTTAATATTTTAAGAAACATCTCTGACTGTCGCCGATAGCCACAGGGCTCTCACTTGTGACTGTTCAATGTACCTCAGTCATATTTGGCTCAACGATGATTAAATAGTGTCGCTGTGAAATTAGTCCGAGATCTTGAACTTGGATCTCCATAATGCCAAATTAACAACCTCCACGGGAGTTATCCCTCAAGTCCCCAGCATGCACTTTCCTCCCTTGTTGCTTCACCTTTTCTCTCCTCAATTCACAGTACCCCTGCTCTTGCCCCAAGCTTCTGAGCAATCAGTGAAGGGCTTAGGGCCCATGTTTTGCAGTCTGCAACCTCCCCCCCCTTGCTGTTTTGTGTCTGCTGATTTTTCTCTCCATTGCTGGAGGGATGTTTGACACCTTGGAATCCCCGGTTACCCTGGCCCTTTGTGTCTGGCTACCTCTGTGCCCTATTGCCCGCTTGTCAATAATTTTGGGAGACTTGTGCCGAACTGTGGGCTGTATGGGTCGAGTGCAGCAGTTTACTGGTAGAGGATGGGCTGAAAGTGGTTTTGAGCTTGATGTGGCTGGTTGTAGATCAGCATCAGTCCTTGCACGGTCTCTGCACTGTTTACACAACTGACCAGGAATTGGATGCAATGAGTCTGAGACTGGGTTCCAATTTCAAAGAGAGATTGTAAGCTAAGTTACATGTAATTATGAAAGAGAAAAACAATATCGTCTTTCTGATCATTGTGATAGGAAAAGTCAGAATACAAATGTGCCTGATTCTCAGTTCCACTTTGATTTGAAATTGGAAATATATCTTCTTTTCCATGATTTGTTTTTATACATGAACTTGTACATGTATATGTAAGTATTCTAATGCAAGTTTCCAGCAAGGGATTAAGCACATATGGTATACAAAAAGTAACTCATGCATCAGACAAGCTGAGTAAACAGGCAACGCACTGGGACTGTCCATTACTTCTAAAGCTTTTCTGGAAAATCTCATTCCTTGGCTCTTTTTGTTGTATTATCAAAACATAGTTTTATGGCAGATTTTGAAGCCAAAATTATCTACTATGATCTGGCCGTATTGCTGAGTGACACATCTGTTCCAGTTTCTGGGTATAACAGTGACGCTGTTGCATGATATTTCCTTTTGGTTGAAAACCTTGCCTCATAGGAGAGCCTTCTCATGGTTCACTCTTTCTCTGTGGAGATGTCAACAGTTGTGATTGGCCTTCTAACTAGGATGATGATTCCATTAGCATGTAGCCGAATCTGTCTCAAGTCCCTACAAGTCCATCACTTGTCATCCAGTTTGAAGCCAAGTCATACATACATGTACAAATGAACAGGTGGCTGTCAGTGGTCATCCTGCCACTTGTGACTGGACTTGTGAAAGTCTTTGTGTTGGACTCGATCACAACCCCTTATTCCATACATGTTTGGAACCCTAATTTAAGCAGTAGTCACCGGCTTGCAATACATACCCAAACAACCCAGCACAGGACCACATATACATGTACAGTACAACAGACATCAATGCATTCAAAAAGTGTGTTGAAACTAGCACAATAAACAAGCAGTAACCAACTCAACTTGTGTCTAGACAAACACACGTGGACATGGACATGTACATGGACGTGTAGTTAAGCTGGAAAATTAAACCCCTGTTGCCTTTTGCACAGGTTCTGGTACTTTACTGGTACATGTGCCTTTGATAACCGTTTTGTAAAAGAAGGTGAGAAGGAAATATCCATGCCGTGGGGCTCTTTGTCAACAAACTCATACCTTGCCAAATAAATAAAGTACAGGTACTTAATAGTCTGTGCACTTACACAGATCTAGGTTTTATTTTCAGCAGGTTGGTTCAACCCCCTTGCAACAGCAAAGTGCAGCCAACCGACTCTGAACTTAATGAAGCGTATCATTGCCTACTTGAGAAGAAATATCAATCATGGGGAATATGTTTTTTTTTCTTGCTGGGGGTTTCTGGTGCGAGTTTGCAGCCAAACAACCAGAAGAATGTATGTTTACCCTGGACCTCGTCTGTAACACCTTCCTGCCCTTTCTGGCTGGGGAGAAATCAAAAAAAAAAAAAGTCGGGAAATGTTTTGTGGAGGATTTTGGCGACTGTATCATGCCAAGCCTGGGCTGTGTAAACAGTGGACTTGCTGAGAGAAGAGACTCACACACATGGGGACTATTTTCTTGTCAACCAGTTCCATTTCTTACTCAGTGTTTTCATTCTCAGGTTTAGCCAAAGTCCTTTTCCTAATCTCTCAGTTTTAGGCCTGTTATTTTTTAGTCTTTTGGTGCTGAAACTAGTCCAGGAAATTTCCAGTGTAATGAAATCAAACCCATTAGTACATGTAGATTTGGAGCCTAGGGCTGCATCCGAATCTGTTGTCGAGGGCTTCGTCTAGGTCTTCGCTCCAGTGGAAATGTATGGAAATGCGTAAACAATAGACCTAGCCGTAGCCCTGGAAGCCTGTTTCGGACACGGCCTAAGTTGTGAAGGAGCCAGATCAGTGCATGTATTCCAACAGAGCATGCCCAAACTGAAGTGTGTCCGAGGTCGTTCAGGAACAGCAGCATGGGCGTGCGATTTTCTGGGATATCAGTGCAGCCATACGCCTACTCACGCGCGTGCTTTGTTCCCGAAAGACCTTGCTTTTTGAAATACCGAATTGACTCATTGTCAAAAATTGAACACTTCCAAATGTACATGTACTTGGGGGCCACATCAGTTAATTTTGGATATCAGGGTTATTTTGGATGTTCTTTGCAACAATTCTGAAAACATTCAAGGTTTTAGCATTAATTTGGACAAAGCTGATACATGTTCATGTTTGTACATGTAATGACACATGAGACAAACTTTCAGAATATTTCAGTAAATACGGTGTACATGTATACTGCAAGCTCTTTCCTTGTTTTGAAAAGGCAGGGGGGTAAGGTTAACTCTATGGTACATGTACTTTGCATAAAGTATGAGGGATGGTTTATTCGCATCTAAACAATGAGACATTGACAGAGAGACACCAGGAGAGATGCGATAATCCTGGAAATCTGCCTCCCTATTGTCGGGCGGAGTGAGTCACGACCGGCACAGCTTGCCAACAGGCTCACTTGCAGTTTCCTCCCGTTTGTTTGAGTGGGAAGGATTGCAGATGATAATCAACATGGCAAAATTTCCTCTAAGGGAAGGAGAACAGAGCTGTCACCACTCAGCTCTTAAGTGATAGGAAGCATTACTTCCTCAAGATAGCCTTGGAGGCAGACAAGAAACATCCCAAATCTCTCAACATTTTCAGGATCAAGGCTGGACCTCTAGGCTACAATATCCTCCTTGTTTACTCCCAGTCAGAAATTCTCTTATGATTTTTTTCTTTTACACCACCATTCAGACTCCTGGGTGGAGGGAGCCAAACCATACCCACTGTGCTGGTAAAGTGGCTTGCCTGAGGACACATCAGTGTAGGTCGGGCAGCTGGATTTGAATCCTTGCCCCCCCCGTCACAACATGTTTTGTTAGTCCAATCTTCCAATTATCACTTGCAAAAAATCATTGGGTATTGCTGCTGAACTTCAAAGTTACATCCAGTAAATACATTGTAGGACCCTGACATAGATGGTCTTTTGATCAAGTCATGCTTTGCAGGCTTTAGTCAGTGGAAATCTGATCTGTCAGTGACAGGGGCTTTAGTGTAGTGGAAGTTTACAGGTGGTTGGTGGTCTGAAGTTTTGGGGAAACAACCCCTCCTTCCCCCTTGGCCTGCTTCCTGGCACAGGTGACAGGCTTTAATATAAAAGTAGAGGGATTTCAGGTTGTCATGGAGCTCATGCCTCGCTTCCACAGACAAAATCAAATGAGAACTCTAGAACACTAACTTGACATGGACTAATTTTGGTTTGTTTGCACAAACATGCAAGTTTGCTCGGCAGTATCGTAGTATTGGTACAATACGTAACATACCGTAGTCTGAGTACTCCGCTGAGTGCTCTTCACATCTGAAACACTCGCGCATGCGGAAAATTTATGCATTGTATTGGCTAATCAGATTAGTGCTTAGTACATTTACATGGGTGATTCTATAAATTAGAGGTCCAACTTGGGGACATTTTGATGTTCTGTTATGGGTGAAACCATTCAGCTTTTCTGGATGGAACTAATATTAGTACTGTTCACACTCTGTAGATCAAACAGGATTACATTGTTTATGACCTGTACAATATACAGTTCAATCTGCACAATGTTTGATAATGTGGTTACAATTTTTCATGAAGAAAAGTTGACTGGCTTCACGTGTAACAGGACACCAAAATGTCCCCAAGTTGGACCCCTAATTTATAGAATCACCCATATGCGTATACATACATGTACATGTATGATGCTGTAGTGCCGGTTCTGACAAACAAGCACATATTAATAGTTGTAAGGTACATGTACTTTGTGGGCAAATGACTTGGTACATATTGTGAATTTCATTCATGTGCTATATTTTTGCTTTGAGTAAAAAAAACCTGTATGCACAATAATGCACTTGTATATACATGTACACGTATGTACGGTGTACCTACATATGGGACATGTACATTGTATGGTAACTGTCATAAGTCATATTTGGTTAACACAGTAATTACAATTCCAATGAAGTTCTTGGTGTGCACATGAGCATTTTGGTTTGATTTAATGAAACACAGCTCGGTGTGAGTTCACTGAAGGTGTGAAGTATCATGATCTTATTGTTGCCCCTGGTTCCTTCTTGGAGACAGTCTCTCTGTGTTCTCCATAGAAGCCTGTGGATTCGAAGAAGGGTGGATTCGAAGTGGCAAAATATTGGCTGAAGTAGAATTGCGCCTGCCTCTACCCGTTGTTGGGAGGGGGGTCTTAGGCTGACTGACTCGAGCCGGGCAATCTCGCCGCCCATGCTGAGATTGCCAAACAAAGCTGGGTCGTCCACTGATTGCATCTTCCTCTAGGGATCTTTTTTTTCTCCCCCTAGTCTGAATCCGTTCATCTTCAGTGCCTTGCTCTCACTTTCCTGTGGCAATTCATTTTCTTTTCCAGTTGGGAAATTTATTTTGATCTTGGGAGAGCTTTCAACATCTGTAGCGCTTGGGATGTATTAAATTAGCACAACAATGACATGGCTGTCTTCGATTGCTTTGCGTTTTTTTTTTTTTTTTTGAGTGAGTGAGATTACGAAGTGTTAAAGCGATACAAATCTGTCGTGATTTGTTTCAGGAAGTTTGGCTGTATAAGGATTCAGATACTGGACAATGCCTCAGCAATGGCTCGGCAAATTTTGATCTTAATTGTAGAAGACTGAGCATGCCAAGGTTGCCGTTTGTTTGGAGAGGAAAAAGAGGGTTATAAGACTGTGATGTACATGTAAAACATGAACATGTATACAGACAGCTGTCTATTGGATTATCCAATACCCCTTTTTTCCCTGTCCAAATTCCATAATTCCTGAAGAGAAATACAGGGTGGCTGCCCTGCTGGTTGTAATTTCTGGCAAGCTTGTCTGTCCTGGAATTTTTGGCCTGTTTTATTTTTGCATCACCTACTTTAAAGCACCGCTATACTGATGGCATCCTGATTCAGACGATTGTCTCTTAAACTCAATTGCAAGAAGTCTCTGTTGCTAAGTATACAGAACTAAAGATACCACCGTGAAATTGCATTCATGTACATTGTACATTTACAACACAAAGAAGTTCTTAAAGAGTGGTGTCTCATTTCTCAAAATAACCGCAAGCCTGATTCGTTGGTTCTCAAAATAAGTCCTCCAAGAAGTAGCACCTATGAAGCTTGTGTCATTTTGCTTACTAAGTATTTTGCTACAAGTATTTGGTGGAGGAAACTCCTTGTGCATTGGGTATGGATTTCCTCCATTTTATTCCTTGACAAATCAATAGAAGGCAGGAGATTCAGCAGCTCTGAGTTGGAGGTTGCTGGTTCCCTCTGTCGGCAGATCAATGCTACTCATCATGCTCTTTGTGTATCTAAATGCCGCAAAATCAAAGAAATCCATCTCTTCTGAAATACACTCAGATTAGTTTGAATTGGAAAATCATTGGTCTCAGCAAGACAATATGATAGTAATTTAGACTGCCCCGAGAAACGAAATGTTGCCAAGGGACTTCCAGAGGTCTTTTTCCAACTCGATTGAGCTCTGTCTCCCGTTTGGCTACTTAGAGAGGAATTGCCTCGGGAGAAGGGCCAAGGGAGAGGGTGGGGCTAACCCAAAGCACCTGGAATGCTCTCCTGACAAGACAAGGATAGAGTATACACCTGTAGGGTGAGCCTAGGTGTGGTTACGATATTTGCCAGAAGCACGTCTGGCAACCTTTTGAAAAGGCTGTTGTGAATTTGGATGCTGATTCCAATCAAGAATGGAAGTAAATGTGGACAAGTGAGAAGTTCAGACATTTGGGGATCCGTTTTCAACAAATTTAGACTCTCTCAGTCTTGTGATGTTTTGGATTCCTAGTTCCTGACATTTCTGTCTTATTTAATGTCCTTCCCCATTTCTAATTTTGGAAGTGTCAAGGGCAGAAAAGTGTATAACCTCAACATGTATACTGTAATTACAAGTCACTAATATTTCTGCTAAGTTTGCTATTATTCTTGCAGACGGTACCCGGAGGTGTGAAATTTTTCAAAATCAAATAACCTACATGTATACCGGTGCATGTGTGAATGCAGTCAAACCCATCAAATTTCTCCTGGTTACTCTGTCCCAAGATCACTTTGGGTAATCAGGGTCCAGATTCTGGTCAAAAGTTGCCTGACCACATCTTCCCTAACCTTCACACCTTCATGTAGGGTGTGACTGCACCACTTTAAAAGTGAAACATAACCACTGAGCAGGAACTTTTTAGTCGAGTGTTTAAAAAGAGCCCCTGGATCTAAAGATACAGCCATAACAAGACAATGTAGGTTGATTGATGCCAGCTCGTGAAGTAGTGCATTACGTGACTTGACGTTTGGTTCATGACTGGTGTGATTCACACTATGCTTGAGGTTAATACGTGTGGATGCATTGATCATGCCATTGTGTGGTTACAACCCTCCAAGCCACCGTGTCCCCCTCTGCTGAAATTATCTCAGTCACTTAGAAATGTATAATGATGTTATCTATGAAACCTTCTGCACGTATGGTACATGATGGAATTTGTTCAAAAATCTACCATCAATCTTTAACACAGTGTGTTAAAATCCAATTGTAGTGCAATCTTTGTTTGACAATAATGTAGAAAATTAACTACATGTATATGTATGCGGTACCTCATTTGAAAAGAGACATGCTCTTATTTCTAATTAAAATGACGAAATGGTAGTTATAAAATGTATGGTGTCTGGAAAAGATCAAGTTGTTTCTTTTCTTCCAAATTTAAATTAGCCTACGTACATGTGCATCTACTCATAGTTCTTTCCATGATAAATTCAAGCATGGTGTGTCTGTTTTTGAAATTCCTTTGCCAAATTTGAAATTACTCATAAGGGTCTGGAACTCCAAAAAGGCATGCCATTGCCAACTATTCCAAAATATCATGGATCACATGGCTGCCGCTACTGTACTTGGCCTACCCAATCAGGAACAGCCCTGTTCGTGATGTCTTAATTCCTGACCAGTCAGAAGCCAGTGGTGTCACTGATCACTGCACCAGGGTGGCACTTGAAGAACCGTCCCACTATGACAACATGGTGAATGTTGCAGGAGACTCGGACCACACAGACCATTTATTGCCTCTCTCAGACATTTGGCCAAATGCACAGTCATTTGCAGCGAGCTTCTTTGATACATTAGAAAAGTACAGCGTACATTGTAGTCCTCCAGTGCCTGCCAAGTGGAATCCAACCCAGTCACGCACTGGGTGAGGTACTGAGTGAAGTGCTTGCCCTAACCCAGGTTAGTGGAATTAAAAGGTTCAAGTTATCTTTCAGATGTCTCCTTGATGTGTTCACAAGTGGGAAATGAGAGAGCCACTGTGTTGATACTGGATAAGCTTTGTGCTTCAGATCTGAACACATTCTCCACTGTCTGATTTTCATGGGACTGTTTTCTTACCAGGAGGACTTGTTTCACTGAGGCACTAAGTATATATGAATTTCTTTAGTTCTTGCAGGTTACCAGTGGAAATGTCTTGCTTTGTGTGCTGCTTACAGCTGGCTCCCAGCTGATTCATGCTAAGCACATTTAGAAGGTTCTTTGGGCAAAGACTTCTGTTTATGAGATTTCCAGATGGTCGCGTCTTGAATAGCTTGCTTGTTTCTTCATCTTGTTAATTGGATTGCATCAGTCTTCTACTGCAGTACATTATATCGGTAGCATTCTGTCACCTACTAGGGCCTATTCTGTGCTCAGTGGCCACTCTTGCATACTGCCCATATAATGTCTGCAACTAAAGTAACAGTGTCCGTTGAGCATGTGTTTTTATTTCTCCTCTAGCCTCTTTTCTATTACTAATGAGTCTGTTTAGGGAGGATAATTGTATGTTTTCCTGTGTTTTGTCATTTTTTATCATAATTGAGCAGTTTTGTATTTTTTTAAAGATAACCCCATAATGTTGAAGTGCATGCATGTATCAATCTTTACATTTGTGAAACTAGTAAGCAAGATGCAGGAATAAAGGAAAAGGATAAAGTACATGTACAGTTAATGTATCGATACACGTAGGCCCACAGTTAATGTAAATACTTGTTAATGTACATGTACAGTTAATATACCGATACACGTAGGCTCACAGTTAATGTAAATACTTGTTAATGTACATGTACAGTTAATGTATCGATACACGTAGGCCCACAGTTAATGTAAATACTTGTTAATGTACATGTACAGTTAATGTATCGATACACGTAGGCCCACAGTTAATGTAAATACTTGTTAATGTACATGTACAGTTAATGTATCGATACACGTAGGCCCACAGTTAATGTAAATACTTGTTAATGTACATGTACAGTTAATGTACCGATACACGTAGGCCCACAGTTAATGTAAATACTTGTTAATGTACATGAACAGTTAATATACCGATACACGTAGGCCCACAGTTAATGTAAATACTTGTTAATGTACATGTACTGTATGTTTCTGGTCTTTGTTTCAATGGGCGCAAGCTCCATTTAAACTAATAGTGTTCATGTTCAACCGTCCTCAATCCTGCAAAATCCTTCTAAACTTCCCGCTGAAGAATGACACAATCTGGTAGATTTGGGTTACTCATGTACAGGTACTGGTATTAATCAGTTTTTTGGCCGTTGTGCATTTTTTTTCCTCAAGGTAGTGTGAGATTTTCCAGCAGCTGATACAAGGAGCTTCATGTACAAACCAATCAGGAATTTCTTTGACTAATCTAGAGTTCTCAATCCTGGACTGATTTTGTTCTTCTCTCCAGAGGAGACGGACACTAGACATCACCTTGAACCAAGGAGCCAAACAACAAATCTCATAGGTGGAATTGAGAATCTGAGATACTGGCATCGATTATCTTACAGTAAGTAAACCTGAGTGACTGTGTAGCATCTTCTAAGGAGGGAAGAAAATCAATAATGGAAATGAGAAGTGACTAGACAGGGACACTGTCAATCACCCCCATGCATTAATTGGGTCCAGTTTGCCGGTTCATTGACACCTAGCCAGGCGAGAGGGGAGCTGAGCCTGCTTCTTCATTAATGTTCTTACTGTCACATTGGTTGTCTCCAGCTGCTGGTTTTCCAGTAGGTCTTGTTTGGAAGGGATACGCGCTTTCAGGGAGGTGAGGTTTTACCTTTTGTTTCTTGCTTCAGGGGCGAGTGGAAACACTCGCCTAAAACTGCTCTCATATTCACTGATACCCGTCTCTACTGAACATGTACTTTAAAATTGACATGTACATGTACCGGTATATGTAGTTCTAATGTCAAGCTTTGATTATTTCCTGAAAATGTGTTCAAAATTTCTTTAGGAATCCTGGAAATAAAAAAAAGTTACTGGATTTAATTTCTCAAACTCAGTTGCTGAAGAATTGTGTAATACCAAATAATTTATGTAAGGCCTGTCTAAAATTTTGAATCTCGAACTGAGTTTGTTGCTTGTGTCTTGAGTTTCAAATTATATCTGAAATTTGTCCCAGAATTAGTTACTTTATTGAAATTAACATGTATTCTTGCTTTTTGCTGAATTACCAACTACTTGCATAAAAGCTTGCCCATTACATTCTCTGAAAAAGGACAGCACACATTATCCATTCATGTGTGGTTGCTGCTGACATCAGTGACAATACAATTCCTTAAAATATTCAGTGGAACATTGCACACAGTAAACTGCTTTTTCCCTACAACATATACCGGTACATGTATGCTCAAGCAGCACTGATCGATTCACAACCAAGTATTTGTAATACACTTTAAAAGTGCTTGTGGACTTTTTTTTTTCAACAAGAAACGAGACCAGACAGGGATGCCAAACGCTAGAGTACGACCTTGACAGCATAATCTGTTTCATTTGGGCAAAATGTGAAGGGTATTTTTAGGGTCAAGAATGTGGCACACAGTGCTTGGCAGGGTGCTGAAGGGGAGCATGTTATGTCGAATTGGCTAAAAATCAGTTGGGAGAGTTTGAGCCAACATTGTGATGACAGTAATTAATTCTGACAACTTGCATTTCTGTTGGCTGATTGTAAGTCTGTGTCCTTTGGGGGTGGAGGTTATGGGTGTATTAAGAGGTCTTTAAAGAACTTGTGTGCTGCCGAGTTCTCAGTTGTGGAGACCCAGTGTTGCTCTAAGGTAAAAGCAAATTATTTTCCAAATGAGAAAAACGAGGAGAGGATGTTCAGATTCATATGATTTCATACCTGCCAAGTCTCACACATTAGGCGTGTGACACATGCATTTTGACCAAATCTCACCCTCACACAAATCAAGCTCAAAATCTCACGCATTCTGCAAATGATGATAATTCACCAAAATCACACATTGGACAACAAGGTCGGTCACATGCATCAATTTGCTTTCTATATAATGCACTGCACGCGCACACTGCTCTGTATTACAGTGTTAGCCTTCAGTCAAGGCTCATCTGGACACATGGCGCGCGCACACATGAGGAAGACAGGCTGTGCAGAGCGAGTGGCAAAGCTCGTGAATTGTGTGTGTCCTGAGTACACGTGTGGAGCTAGTCACCATGCGCCTTGACTAACGACTATACACTACTGATGACTTACGCCACGTATAAGCCGTCTCCGAAACCGGCTTCTAGAGCTTCGGCTAGGTCTATTTTCTCAGCATCTCCACGTAGATCGAAGACCTAGACCTAGGGCTAAACAACAGATCCGGATGCAGCATAAATAGATAGGCAACGCATGCTGTACTGCCGCGCTTTAAATTTTCCGTTCTGTCGTGGATGGGCGCTGTAGAATGTAGTACATGGGCCATGCACTCAAAACTTTTTCCAAATGTTTCCATTGACATTTTGTATAAATGTTAACTTGAAAAACATCATTTTCACGACACAGTTGAAAACATATCGATGTGATTTAGTTTTGCGATTTTTAAAAAGAATTGTAACGAGCCCCGAAGAGGCCCCAAGCATTTCATGCATTAACTTTCATTTGGTTTTGATGACGTCACCATGAATATTTTATTCAAATTACATGTATGATGTTATGATATTATTATGCATTATAATGGATGTGGGTTTCAATCGGACAAACAATCTCTGATTCTCTCAAATTTCAGGAATTTCTGAAACTTGGTACATGTAGGTCTGTGATTTTGTTTCGGTGTGATTATTTTGATCTTAATATTAGGTTATAAATGTACATATTAGAACTGAGAATGGAAAATGTGAGTGTATCATCAACAAATTATTTGGTGCCAATTCCTTCCCCTAATATTCTAGATTCCTGTCATATTTTCAATAGATTTAGAACATGAAAGCTGCCAGACATCAGCTTTGGAATACACAAACAAACTGTGATCCTTTGCTCTTTTCTGCCGCTGAAAATACTCAAGCATCAACACATTTGTTGGTATCTGGGCTAAGAAAACACACTGAAATGTCAATCTAAAAAAATCGGTTGGATGAAAAAAAAACCCACCTATGAGTAGTGTTGACTTTGTTGGTTACCCAAAGATAGAGTTACACTTGCGGTAGAAAAACAGGCTCTTTCTTCCGTCGTTCCGTGGATCAACCTTCCAATTCAGATGAAAGTAAATACGAAGTGGGAAAAAAGTGGGTATTTTTGTTCCTTTGAAAACCACAAGAATAAAAAAAAAAATGATGTTGTTGGGAACTTAAGGTTCAAAATTGGCACACAATGTACCGCTGCTGGTATTGTACATGTTTACTATACACGCGTACATGTACATGGTTACACGTGTACATGTACATGGTTACACGTGTACATGTACCTGGTTACACGTGTACATGTACATGGTTACACATGTATATGTGCATGGTTACTGTATACATGTGTATACCATACATGTGAGTTGTCCAATTGTCTGCAGGTTTTTTATTTTTCATAGAAAAGACAGTGACAAACTATGCACCTCACATGTGTTGGCTGATTAACTAGTCTCACATGTACATGTACTTCAACAAGACATTGCACCATTCCCGGTACCCCGTATTTTGCTCTAGATAGCAGAAACTAGTCCCTTGTCATTTTTCCAACATTTCCTGCCTGAGTGTGCAGCAGAGTTCTCTCTTCACTCTGCCTGACTGCATCATTCATCATACGGCAAGGTCATTACCTTAAAATTAAACCACAGTGAAGCAGTCTTGCCCAGATTAAACACCCAGGCTGACAACATTTACATATAATACCCCAAGAGCTTGGCAGAAATCCTCTGGAGGAATTTCCTGGAAAGATCTTGAAGTAGTTGTTGCTGAAATGTGACCAAGGAGAGTCACCAGAAATCCTGCAAGGACAATTGTCTATCAATAGTCTACACAGTGTGTGATATTGATAGCCCTGTGTCTGGCACAGTAGTAGTTTGTTTTTTTACCATCAATTTTCCATGGTTGTAAACCTACGATTTTTGGAGACCTGGCTGTGCATTTATGATTGATGGAATGAGTCTAGATTTTGTGTCATAAATTCAGGAAGTTGAACCTTTGGGTTCTATTGAGTTGTAAAACGTCTTTCCAGCATTGTTTGTTCAAATTAAGGGGGGGGTGGTTGATGTGAGGTTGGATTAATAAGAGGTCATAAAGGGTACCATTATGTACATGTATTCTACAATACACATGTGTACATGTACCTCTATGCTCTATGTCACCTGTTGTGTAGCATGAACGGTCTGTTGCCTGTAAGCATACTTATTTTTTGTGGCTGTGCTCGTACGTACACGGCATATTTGTGGCCACATTCTTCATGTGCACATACTTTTCCTAAAATAAAGCTCAGTACACAAATGGATTATGGAGTGCACTGTCAAGAATATAGTAACTAGAAGTGCTTCAATGCTTGTCTCAAAACCAAAGAAATCTGAAGATATTTATCTGTTTTCATATTTTTTGCATGTATAACTAGAAAGCATGCACTTGTGACTGGTTGTGACTGCATCAACACCAGTACATATACATGTCATTCCCCTTAAGGCTTCAGTTCCCTTGTATTAGTTTTATCAAACTGTTTTCAAATTAATCAATAGGAACAAACAACTTTTTGGCACATGTACATGTACAGTTGTCTGTTCCTTGCTCTGACCTTACAGTAGCAATCTCAAAGTTTGCAAAATATGTTCAGTTGAAGAATGCCGTGTTTTAAATTCACGGCATATTTGCTTGTCAGTGATTTGCTACATGTACAATGTAGG